>NW_026895870.1:0-184004 GCF_033153095.1 Gastrolobium bilobum | reverse complement strand
CATACAACAATTTCTGCTGATCATCACACTCCATGACAGTAAAAATGCGATCCAATTCTTCTAACCACTGAATTGCAGCAATAGGATCAATGCCTCCTTTATAATTTGGTGGTGCATGTTTTCGGAAGGCATTTAGCATTCTTTCTCTTTGCTCTCTATTAGTGGCTGGCTGTGCCACACCACCCCTGTGACTAGATTCTTCATTCACATCATTATTTCCTTCACCCTCCACAACAATGGGATTATGAGGAGGAGGAACAGGCTGTTGTGGTTGTGGCTCAGGCTGTGGCTGTTGCAAAGGCTGTGGCTGTGGACCTTGCCCACCCGCCCTCACCTCAACCAAGAGTAATCTCATCATTTCAATATTCGCCATTCTGCTTGCTGCCATCATTTCTTGATTGGCCAACCTATTAGCCTCTAACAGATCTTGATTTGCTTTCATCATCACTTCTAGCTCTCGCTGCCTAGCTGCAGCCATATTTTGTTGCATCTCAGTTAAGGCCATTATCATTGGATCTGGCTGTGAAGTATTTCCCCGCGGGTTAAGTCGGGGTCTTGCCAAATCTGCCAATATTGGATCGGTCGGGTCAATAGGAGGATCAGAAGTCCTTCTTGGGCGAACCATAATTCTGCATATTTCACACAAAGGAATGAGTTAGCTACGCTCACACTCGGTGATCAGACATGCATATCATAGTATTCCAAGAAAAACTCAAGAATATAACAACCCGAACAGTTCATGCAATATTTCACAGGCTCTTCTAGAGAAACTGCTCTGATACCATAAATGTAACATCCCCGTCTCGAGCCGGTTCAATTAACATACATATGATATAAACAGAAACAGCGGAAGACTTAACTTACAAAAATATGAGCTAACTTTTTCTTTTTCTAACTTAATTCTTACTCGGCGTAAACGAAAATCGGGCAGAGTTTCCTCTATAAATCGGACAACTGGGGATTTTCCAATCCCACTCAGAAGCATTTCCTGATAAACAGTTTATACAACATATCAATTCAGAAATACCAGATATCCAAATATAATCAAATACCCATACATGGGCGCATGCATAACATGGCTCCGTGCCACTAAATCTAACAGCATGCCATCAAAACATAAACCTATCTGAATACTACATCATCATATAACGTTCCTGAATACTCAAATGTACATGCATCAAACTGATAGACATGTACAAAACATATACAGGCCATATACAAAATAAAGGATCAATATCATGATCCATCAAATGCGAAAATACTAAAATACATCAAACACTCCAAAAAGGTAGTAGCCTACAGCCACTCAAAATCCGGTCTGTCAACTGCCTCAGCCACGTGTCGTGTCCCTGCCTAGTGAGGACTCACCGGAAATCTGGGCCCCTGAAAATGTGTCCCCAAAGAGGGGTGAGATTACAAATCTCAATAAGCTCCAGGTTTATAGAGAATTCTCCATACCCCTGGCTCACTCCTGCATGAAATTCAGATACAGAGTATACAAATACAACATATAACAGATATCATAACAGAACAGAGCATATATCCATATCATATCAGAGATGTGCGCCGTCATTCCCAAGGGAGGACCCCAAGCGGAAATCAACGCACGTGTTCCCGAGGGAGGACCCCAAAGCGGAACCAGACATATCAGAGGAGTACACCATCAGTCCCGAGGGAGGACCCCAAAGCGGACGTCCGGGTACTATACAATCAATGGCCAGAGATTGTTACAGAAATCATATTACAGAAGTCATATCAGAGCAAAACATATCATGTTATCAAATAACTCTATATGAATGCATCTATACAAAGCATCTAAATCACAGTCATACAGTCCAACCATAGTTCACTAACCATGGTGGAGCACTCAAGCAGGAAAAGACTCCTTAAACATAGAGCTTACCTCTTGAAGCTTTACCAATACGCTTACTTGTGGACCAAGTTACTTTTATCGCTTCAAGAGATTTCCGATCCTTCTCAATCCCTAGGCACACCTAGAGAATAATTTACAATGCATCAATAAGATGATACTATGCCATGATTATTTCATAAGCATACATTTTATCGCTTATTTTCCTTTCTTTATACTTTTGCCAATGTTATGCCAATACACAAGTCTAGACCACCTTATACTCGTTAGCATTCTTTAATTTTAATCAAGTATTCACTTGAGAATTTTCAATATCATTCATGCCATTTTACTTCATCAATACCCTTAGGAAATCAAGGTATTTTTCAACCATTTTTCGAGTCATTTCACTTCTTAACTCATCAATTTTATACAATGAATTAGAACACATTTTATTTACAATAAAATGTAACAAAATATACTCCTATACCACCCTCTAGGTCGAACACTACAAGGACATAGACAAAGGTTCTTTTTCTTCACTTACACGTAACTTACACATACAAATACATGTTTTCATAAGGTTCCAACTTAATTTTTGGAGCATAAAGTCCCTCCAAAGCCCCACAAGGCCTAAACCTAAGGGCATATTTCATATAATTTTTCCCACTTTGGCATTCTCACTAATTTATCAAATTTCCACTTAATTCCTACACCTTAAACCTTCCTAATACTTAAGATAAAATTTTGCACAACAACCTACTCTTCATCTATGATGGCCGAACATGTAGAGGAAATCATAGGATTTTTTTCTAATTTTTTTACATACATACAAATGCTTATTTTCATTTTATACATCAAAATATCAATTATTCCTCATCAATACATATTTTAACACATCATGCTTTTCCACCCAAGGCATATACACAATTTTATAACTTAAATAATCAAAACAACATCATGGAAATAGAGGTTTGTTACCTCAAATCAACTACCCAAAGCCTAGAAGACCTACACCAAGAGAATCTCCATCAAAAACTTCATTTTGCCCTCTTGATGAATAGTACACGAATTTGGGGAAGGAAATATCTCCTCACACAACCAATGATAGCTCAAATAAATGGGTGGGATGGACTCATTGGGTGGTTTCCCATCGATTTCAAGTAGTGGGACTTGTGATTTGGTTAACTTTGGAGTGAGAATCAAAGAAATGAAGAACCAAACCCTACCCCCCCCTTTCACCAAGTGCAGCTCGGCTTCTTTGAGGAAGAGAGGAGAGAGAGCTGATTTTGAATAGTGCTCATTTGAGTCACTTAAGCTTTTAAGCACATGTGGCCCTTTTACCCGGTTGTTTTTCTATCGCGTATTTTTACTTAATTGACCCGGAACTTAACTTAAAGCTACAGATATATTTTTATTTTTCTAAAGTCATTTAAATTAATTTTTATTTCCTAAGTAACAATATTCATAATTCACAGTATGGTTTTTGCACCGTTTTTGACGAAATGCACTGTGCATCACTAATTGTACTTCCTTTACTTACGAAACTTAAAACTTATAAACTTATCATTTTCTTGGGCCTATATTGACTTGCTTGGCATATATTGGACTTTCTTATTCTTATTTCATCAATTATTTATTTCTGGACTCTACCGGTTGCTTAAACAGCAGTACAAAATACCCGGTAGAAACACTATTCACGAGATTTTCACGGAAAGTGCCAGACTATACAATTTTTCGTTCTGAACTCATATTTGTCATCAGAATTTTCAAATTATGTTCCTAAAATTATTTTGCTCATTTTAAGCTCTACCGGTTAATTCACAAAACTGTAAATTCTCCGGCAGAACGCACTGTTCATAACATAGTCATGATTACAGTCAAAATACTCGAAATCGCTCACTGAATCTAATTATGGCATTTAAATCCTTAAATTAAATCTCTAACTAAGATTTACCAGTTAGGGTCATTATAATAGCCTTATCCAAGACCACAGAATTCAAAATCGGTCATTATCAGGGCTTTCCAAACCTCTAAGATGAAGGTAAGACTTCTTGCATTGTTCCTACTCATTTCAGGTACTCAAGCCATATCAATGATGCTTCCAAAATTTGGAAGCATAGAAGACTCAATCAGATTGAAAGACAAAGTGGAGGAAAGTAAAAATGAGAACAAACATGAACTGTTTAATACTACAAGAAAAGCACAAGGTGGAAGCAAAGGAGCCTCTGGAAAGAGAGGAAGGACAGGAGTTAATGGCAGTGCAGATGTTAATCGCCAGCCACGTCGCCCTCAAAATTCCGCACCATCATTACTATCAGGGCCTCATTTTCGGGCCTCAACATTTATATATGTAAGCTTGGCTTTAACCATCGGGTTTCCCTTCAACTATGTTTGATGTAATTCATGCAGAAAAAATTGTTACCATATGTTGTCCTTGTTTAATGCCCCAATTAATGGTGACTTCTTTTTTCTAATATATATTTTGAGCGCCACCTAGACCATCTTTGGTTGTTGATTAGTTTGTGTTTGCCCTTCTGAATACCCATAATGCCATCCATAATATCATTTGAAAAATGTTATATGAATAGATGTTTGAATCTTTGCCTGTTACTGAGGGAAATAACTGAAACTTTGTCTTTATAATTTAATATGCAATTACCTCACAGAGGAAGAAAAACAGTCAAGGGCAAGTTGATGCTAATATGAAAAGGTTGAACTTGTGGGGTTGAAATTCTAGAGGGAACCTCTAGAAGCAGAAACGGGCTAATTTTACTTTATTATGGAAAGATAGACTATTAGTGAATTCATCAATAGTAAATCATTTTATTAATGGATTCCAGAAGCTGAATTTGAAAAACCAAATTGATAAGTCAATAAAATATTTATTAAACCAAAAACAAAAAATGCTTTGTTTATCATAATTTTAATTTGGAAATCCTTTCAACATTCTGTTCCTGAACCAAACAGATAATATTCTGTTCAAATGAAAAACACAATATCAAGTGTCAACTTGATCAGTAAGTATGCTTAGAGACGTTACTTTATTCTATATTCTTGCAACCACTAGATGCATTTGAGTCACTTTTAACTTTTAAGTGCCTTCCAACCATTGCCATAAGATTACAGTTACACGTTACCTTTGAAATTGGAAAAGGGGTGAGTAAAAAAATAAAACAAGAGATTGCAAGTTTAAAAGTTTGCAAGTTCTCTGTGAACAGGACAAGCATCTAATGCAGAGCAAGGAAGAATCTCCAAACGCCGTACTCAGCTTCTCTTCTACGCAATCTTATGTCTACATTCCCGAATCAGAAATTGATCCTCCACTGTCCAGACACATTGCTTTCTTCTCATATGTCTCTGTCTCTCTTTTTTAAAATGAAAACAAAGCCTATATAAACTCTCTCCTCCTTAAACCCACTTCAACTCTAAACTACAGAATCCAAAAACCATCATTTAAAACAAATAGAGACTATTATAAAATTCTGTACAAAGAACCTTCCACCCTCCCTAGACAGTAGACCCTAGCCTTAACGATGAGGGTAACATTTCTTATATTATTCATGCTTGTTTCATGCACACAAGCCATATCAAACTCAGGTTTGCATAGAAATTTCAGTTCAGAACAGAGAGGTCTAAACTCCTCAAAGAGCAATATGCAAACACAGCAACCTTTTGGTAGGATTTCGTTATTCTTTTAAAGAAGCACATAAATTTTTTTCTGAAATTGTGGATATGTCACATTTTTGCTCTTACTAAATTGCTTGTTTTGTTCAGCTGTAGAAAACTATAGAAACATAAAGGGACAGCTAGGTTGACGTTAAGGTGCCCTGTATATTATATAGTCTTTAGTATCATATGTTGTTTCTGTTTAACCCTTTGGCTCCTTTATGAGAGCATCATTGTACATCAACTATGATTGTTGTCCTGTCAAATTCTCAGCACTTTCATTTAAAGTCGTACATGAACGGATGCTTAAAGTTGTGCCTATCAAAGGTTTCCAATTCCACCAGCCAATTAGAGAGGAAAATCATTGATATTAATATTATACATTCTTGATTGGTGAGCTTCAAAATTTCCTCCAATTTTTACTCCAGATAGAATTGTATCACAATCCCTGGGTGACAAAATGCAATGTCGACGTGTACAGATAAACTACACTTCTCAATTTCGGCATAGTATTAGGGACATAACATAAGCTTGCGCTGACAATTCTAAAACAAGTCTTATGCAAAATGTAATATCAAATTAATTGTTTCTAAAGTTCATTTATGTTTACAGATTATAACACTTGGCCAAGGAACAGAGTCTATTGTAAACTGAAATGAGTCCCTTTAACATTTGCATACCATTCATCAAAAGTATCTGAAGTAAACAAAAACTAGGAAAGAAAACGCCACCTTAGGAAACATTTTGGCGTTCCAAATGGCAGCCAGCCATGATTTAAAACCGGCAAGCATCTCGGTCATCTTCGTTCCTCAAATGTCATAGAAAAATTCCTTAAACACTTTCATATGCTCAGGCTGGAGAGCTATTGCCACAGACATGCTCCCATCATTTGTTGAGCTTGGAATTATGAAAGATAGCCCCTCGTATGCAATCCCACCAGGTCCCATGAATATAGGCCTTCCCCAACCAAAATCAGCATCATGGATTGGAAGCCTAGTCCAACTAGTGATACCAAGATTTGGACACTTGAAAGTATGTGCTCCACGAACCAGTGCTTTTAGATCAGGTTGTAGCTCTAGATAATCAAGAGCCGATCTCAAATATTCGTTATCCATTCTTAACAAGGCATTGTGGATTCTGCTTGCTGCATACCATGTTGGTTTTGACATGAGATCACCTGCTATAGCTGTAGGTGTGGTCGTGAAGATCACATTGCCAAAGTAACCTGGTGGGAGGGGAGGCTGCAACCTTGACCTTCCATCAGTTGCAATGTACAATTTGGTCTCTTGATCATTTGGAAGTGCTCTTGCCCTGCATACACTTTTCCACACGTGACCAGCCAACATCTCGTAAGTGCTGTAGCTGATTGTGTTGCCATCTTCTTTGGACTTAGCTTTCAGTATGCTGAGTTGGTCACGAGTCAGTTTGAAAATTGAGACCGCTGCATAATCTGAACCTGGTTTTGTTGGTTGTTGGTGAGTCTTCATGACTGGTGGGGGCTTGTATTCTATGTGATCAAAAACAGGTCTAGGTGGATCTCTGGCACGGAGTAGTGTCCGGTCAATGAATGGTGGTATACAAACATCCAAGCCACGAGCCACATCTGACCATGTATTAATAAAGTGAAGACCAGAAGCTCCATCTGCTACATGATGTTGCATTCCAACACCCAGTGAGACCCCTCCACATTTGAAATATGTTACCTGCAAATAGTTTAGTCCAGAAAATTGGTAAAGTTAGAAGGAAATATAGCATTTTTCTTCACTTCAAACCACTGCTATATACTCTCCTCACAACCAACATTTTGGGGGGGAAAAATTGTACACAAAACAAGATGCCAATAACCCACCCCTTTTTATTATTCTACATGTAGTGATGTATTGGAAAATTTTGTGCTCTTGCATACCTCGAAGACTTATTGCATCTATCACTGAAATTAAAAAAATATGACTCACGAACTATATTTACTTTACTAGCTTCTTTACTATTAGTTAAGTCCCATATATTTCTATTTTTAGTATAAGAATATCTATTAAAAGATTACTGAAGATTGTGTTTGGTGTATAGATCCTTATCATTAAATGCTTCAATGGAACTTGAAGTTTACATCACCAGTTAGGCACTCTCGATGAATAGCATGCTTTTTATGTTTTCCATGAAATGCCAAACTGGGCTAAAAAGAGGAAACGCATAATTAATATTGAATGCGTGATCCGTTTCACATCATGATGACTTGAGAGAATGGTTGAATATTCAGTCACGTCTTTGACTTCTTTTCTTTCTGATAAAGACACAGCAACGCCTCCAGCAATAAAGACAAAAGTTTGAGTCGACTAATTGGCCAAATAGGTATATTATTAGGGTTTTATAATTCTCAAACAGTTAGATTGAAAATTAAAATTTTATCTAATTGAGATAAAAAACATGTGAGACTTATATGTTAAAAAAAGTTATGTATAAGACTTAGCATGAAAATCAAAGAATATATAAGAAGATTTTAAATTTCGTTTGGTTACGAGTTCGACGCTCTAACCAAACACACTTTTTTTACTTCTCTTTTTTCTTTTCTTTATAAATAAAATAAAAGGAAAAATATTTTTCATGCAAAACAATAACATCATTTTGTGATTTGAAAAAAATTACAGCATAAATTAGTCCGATTTAAGATGATCCAGAGATTAAGACTTTAACTCCTCTCAAAAATTATATTAAGAGAATCAAACATATGCTTTTAAATCTCACTCCACTTGCTTAGTTACTTGGCACTAACTGAGCTTAGCCTCCTTTGTTAATTTTACTTTTTTTTTCATACTGTGTAATTTTACTAAAATATGTCGTATTTTTTTTTTCTAAACCTTTATAATGAAATTATTTTGGGATTATAAGCGATAATTTTATTTTATATTATAGGATAAATGTTAATTCCTAAAATAAAATACTAAAATTAATGTAAACTATTCTTTGGAATAAATTATTTCATTTAAAAAAAATAATCAAATATTTTCTCCAAAAGCAATAGCTACAAATATATGGTATAAGTTAGTTTAATTTTTTCAATTGGAAAAAAAAAAAGTAACAATTAACAAACAAGTGACTAGTGAAAAAAAAAAAAAAAAGGAGTGAGTGAAAGGAAAATTGAGACGCACCTGCAACACTAACAGGGGATAGGTTTCGATTCCGCGTGAATAATCAACGGCGGGGATAAGCTGACGGAGCTCAAGGGTTGGTGCGAAGTCGCCAAAATCGTCGATGACGGCGCCGGTGTCAGCCTCCACGAAGAGCACCCCTTGGCCGTCGCAGTCAATCTCGACGCGGCCGTCTTCGTCGCGGCGGAGACGGCCGGCCATTGGGTAGAAAGGGACGAGTACCTTGCTGAGAGCCTCCTTGAGAACCTTGGCATCGAAGAAGTTGGAGGCTCCGTTGGGCCTATAGAAGTACACGCTCGGCGTGTGGAAATTGGGAACCACCAGGTCCACATTCGAGTTCCACAACGCCCTACGCGCCACCGTCTCCGCCGGCCGTACCATCGTCGACTCTTTCACGTTAATAATCATCTCGCTGGTAGAGTGGTCCCACTATCAACCATAATAATAATAAGATATCATCATTTCATTAATTTTCTCACCATAAAACAAGATATTCATACATGAATTGAATTTTAGTGTAATTAAGTCAAAAAAAATGATTAAAAACCTTAATAATATACCATGGTTTCATTTTCTCACCACAAGACAAGATATTCATACATGAATGGAATTTTAGTATAATTAAGTCAAAGATTGATACATGGAGCGGAAAAACATATATTTGAAAAAAAAATGATTAAAAAGCTTATTATAAAGTTTTCATGTGCAATTGTGCATGATGAATGTTGGAACATGAATTGAAATGAGTTGAGGAAAGAGGTTGAGAATGAGAAACAAACATTACCTGATGGAAGAGAAGAGAAGAGAAGAGAGGAGAGTAGAAGAGGAAAAGAGAACAACTTAGGAGATGATGTGTGTGTTTTTTTTTTTTTTGTGTGTGTTGAGGTGGGTTGGGATTTGGTGTGTGTGACACAGGGGATGAGAACTTAACGATTGTGAGAGAGTGGGGTGGTGCGGTGCTTCGTAGGACTCCTACTTTTTAAGCAAAGTAAGAAGGGGATGGGTTGTGTTGGGTTGGGTCACTCACCAACCCCGCCAACTACGTTCACCAATCGTGAGCCGCCACCTCAGGCGAGGTCATTGACCGTTCCTTCTACAACTACACATGTCTAAAGGTTAGACAAGGTGATCATCGAAAGTGGACAGGAAAAGGACACTGACCTTTTTTTTTGAATTGGGACACTGACCTTTTTCATGCGTAAGTTGGTAAGATGGGACGTGCCTTTTCAATTTAGGCAATCATCATAAATTTTTATCACATAGATATACAAGTGTTTATGATCGGAATATTGGATCAAATGAATTATTGATTCCATTAATGGATTTGTGTTTTCTAAAGTTACTTTAATAATTTTATCTAATGTTTATCAAAATGACGTTGTTTTGGAGCAGAAATTATGATATTTTTGTAATTTTAATTTATTTTAGGATTATAATAGTCTTTATCATTCTAATTTTTTAATTTTTCAACCTCAAAACGACATCGTTTTGATGAACATTAGATAAAATTATCTAAAATAACATTAGATACTTTTTCTCTCTGTTAATATATTATTGGTTTAATTATTTGAATTAAATATATATAATAAAATATAAATTTTTAATTATAGCTAATAAATAAGTCGGTTTAGTGATAAGTTTTGTAAAATATAACCCACATCTCGATTAAAATCTTATTGGTGGTTTTTTCAAGTATTTTGTGCAAAATTTCACAAAGTATTTTTTTTAAAAAAAATTAATGTTAGTTTAACACCAGTTGAACCAAATTTAGGATCGATTCACTGATCTTATATCAAATCTAATGCATGAATTAGGGTCCAGTGTATGGGTCAATTGATCGAACCAACCGGGTCGCGTCAGTTTTATAAGTCTTTTCGATTTTATAGCAATGCGTACAAGAATGTAAAGTAAACACAATTTAAGGAATCTACTTGATAGAAAAATTAAAATATTATTATTTTAATAACAAATTACGAACATATAACAATTTAGAACTAATTGATAGATCTATTATACTTAGTCATGCCGAGATTAGACGCAATAAAATACATGGTCGCGTTCAATTTAGGTGGAACTCACTCGGTGCTGACTCGTGCCATAAAAAAAGTCAATAATTTGAGTGTAAAAATTCCGAAGACTATATTTTTTTACTGTATATTAATTTTTATTTTCTGTAAGATTCTAAAATACTTAAAGAAATTAAAAAAAATACTTAAAGTGAACTATAATCGTGCAAAGGTAAATTAACGATTATGATTTTGTAATTATCAGTTTTAATATTTTCTCTCTCTTTTTCTTTATCACAATTGATCTACATTTATATAGTTATGATTTTTCCTATAATCATATTATTATTTTATAACATGAAAAAATCAAGATCCAAAAACATATATGTATAATAAATTTTTTTCCTGAGATTCCAATATCTAGAAGTTCGTTTAGATGTCACTTGATTTGACGAGACCTTACTTAGAAAAATTAACAAATGACTGTTACATAATGATCACGCTAGAAGTATTTAAAAATTATGGTTGTAAATTTCTTGTCACAGAGAAACTTATAATCTTTCTACAAAAACAAAAACATATGGGATCCACGAAATTAGAAAGAAAAAACAGCAATCGGCGGGATTTTTTATGAGCGTGAGAAGAGATATTATTTTTCTGCAACAAGAGAAAGACATATTCCTAAAAATAATTGTATTTTTTATTGAATGAATAAAATTATAATTAAAGAACAAGAAATATTTATAGCTTTTCATTTTTTTTGGTTTTTTAAAATCATTAAATGATTGTCAAGATAAAGTTATAATTTGTTTAAGAAAATTATTTAAAAGCCTTTAATATTAATTTTATAAAAAAGGGAGTATCAAAATTAGGAATCCCTTTATAATATGAATATAATTTATTATAAAATAAAAAGCAAACATCATTTATTATCATTCAATTTATAGTCACATCCCATTTAATAAAATTTAACATTAAATAATGGGTCAGGATCATTTTACACCAGTGTAAGTTACACTCTCAATCTTGTCCACTAATTCCACTTATATCTAAGGGCTCAAATTTTTTAGTAATGTGAGTCATTGGATATAAGTAGATCAATGGTCAAGATTGAATGTAAAGACTTCTAACTTTTACACCTGTTCTGGACGAACATTAACCTGGATTCTGTGTAGTTAATGTCTGCCTGGTTATCTTAATCTTTAGAGTATATATAGGTGTAGCCTTGGAACGGTTACCTGTGTCGTGGGAGTGGTGGATACCATCATGACATCGTGATAGGCCCACTTAAGACTTCCTTACTGAAAATGCTGGCTGACTCAACTGACTGCTACTCCACTACGCGCAGCAGTTAGTGACATGCCTACTCGCCTATTCCTAGTTCCGAGTACCTCACTTGTACGAGCAAGTACAGCTCGCTGTGTTAACCCAAAACAACACCCATATAAGAATATCCTGCCCCCCCATGAATAATACGTGAGAAGTTGCACTCACGAATAATGTGATTCCTGATAGTAAGGATATATCCAAATTAAGTTATTATAATAATAGATTAGTAAGACGAATTCTCTTCTTTCTAGGTTGTTCTTTATGATTGGTGGGTGCTATTCACCACCAACTCTTATCCTCCGCAACCCAAACCATTGGGTCGGGTCTGGTGGGTCCAGAGCAAGCTGTGGTGAGGGTGAAGTGTGGACGAGGGGGTGAAACCTTGGCATTGGAGGGAAATGTCAATGGTGATTGTGCGTGAAAGTAATTGCACGTGAGTTGACATAGACCCACTGGGACTATGCGTTGAGTTCCGACGTAAAGTAGTCGCAACGTATGACGCATAAGAAATTAAGAATCATTGCGATGACTCCATCTTAATTAAGTAGGAAAGAAATGCTTGTCCATTTTATCAATTGAATTTTTATTTAATTTTATTACATCTTAAAGGTCATGAAATAAATGGACGATACAATTTGGGCTTCTTGAATAGTTTTATGAAAATGTCATTCATTCCTGTAAACTAATAATGTTCGCCCTCTCTAATTTATGACTTTTTATTTTAATGATAAAATTTATATTGCATAGACAACATATATACACAATGCATCCGAAAAAGATATATAACAGATGCACACACAATCAATTTTAACGTTGAAATAGATTCTTATTTATTTATTTAGATCTTCTGTAACAACTAAAAAACTTGATTAATTTATACCAAAAAAAAACAAACTTGATTAACTGAAATATTTTGTTTATAATCGAGTGATTCTGTAGCGCTGAATTTGAGTCAAACTTTGATTCCTTGTGCAATTCAGCAATTACAAGAATGTACACTTTCATTGGATATATTTCAAAGTTCAAGCACAAATACACCAGCATAAATGCGGTTGTGGGTTGCTAGAGGTCACGGCGGTGCTTCAGGCCAGGGTCAGAGCTTGAGAGGAGAGAGCTGAGTGTCCAATTTTTGTTTTAATAATATCTATAAAAGGGAAAAGTGTTTCTCCTCTTAAATAACACAACTTATGTCATTTCACTCTCACAAAAAAATGAAACTCGTACCTTTATTTTTTTTTGTTCACTCTCTCTCTTATGATTTATTTTTTTCTTTCACTTAAAATAACATAATTTTACATCATTCAAAATGACACACATTTTCCCTAATAATAATATAAAAGGGTACGTTAACCCAGCTTGGATGTAAGTAATTTGCAAGTTATGTAATGAAATAAGTTATATGATCAATTCAGAGTTTTGGTCAGTAGACGTTAGAGTAACTCACACGTCAGAATTCACTTTCAAAGCTCTATTTTTAAAGTTCAAATTCGTTCAATATTTGTCTCCGTGTACTGTTTGAACATCTATCTTTCAAGAATACTCGTCTCTAACCACTCACGGAAATTAACATTAGAATATGCTTGGTTTGTCTGTATTAACCCCTTCTAGATTTTCGGTTGACCAAATACAATTCTCTAAACTTTTAACCGTTCTTCTCGAAAGCTTATTCGGAGTAAAAATCAAACGAAAATCCTTTGTGGAATGGGAGGACCCTACGTTGAAAGTGGAATATATATTACGCTCAGACAAGCGATTTTAAAAAAAAATTGCATGTCGGACAGTGAAACTCTGACATGTGATTAATATTTTGAGATACGTGATTAACTCTGACACTCTCTGACATATTTTTCTGACACGCAGTCAACTTTTTTCAACACACGGTCAACCCGCTCCGACACGCATCTGACACGTTTTTTTTAGTCTTAATTTTATTTTATTAACTAAATATAAAAATAATAATTTACAAATCAATTTTTTTCTGTTATGAAATTTGACATAAAAAATTAACAAAGTACGCAAAATAATTTTTGTTTATATTTATGTTAAGAAATTTGAATATTTGATTAGTTATATGACTTATTATCGACTGTTATATGTATTAAATATAAATTATATTATAATATTAAAATTTTTATTTAATATCAAAACATGTCCAATGTGTCAAAATATAACTTTTTTTAGAATTAACGTGTCGGCGTGTCGTGTCCCGTGTCGGTGCATCATAGATATTACGAACAAAAACGTTGAAAAGAATATTTTGAAGAACATTTTTTCGCAGGATAAAGATTTTTTTATAGGAAAAAGTGTTTGTCATTTTAAGAGAAAGATAGACACAAAATAATATTTTTTATTCAAAATTTAAATTTAAAAAAATCACCCACTTTTTCTCCCATGATTTTTATTCCTTGTGTCTATCTCTCTCCTAAAATGACATAACTTATGTCATTTAAAATGACATAACTTATGTCATTTTAAATGACAAACATCAAACCCCTTTTCTATATGCCTATAAGAAAAATGCAAATAATTTAAATTATTGAAAAGTTTGATAAGATGGGTATAGTTTTTGATCTATCAAAACGTTGATATTGGAATCTTAAGAGCCTGTTTGGTATGGAGTAATTTCTTATATGTCTTGGAAAGTGAAAGTGGGAATGATTTGTTTTCACGTTTGGTAGAAAAAAAACGTAAAATTTTTCTGGGTATCGTTTATTCCCTGACAACCATTTAACACTAGCGATTGTGGATTATAATTCCCATTTAGAAGGTGGGTATTGTGTGTTCCCATGATTTGGTTTCTACGCGTTGTATTTGGCAGACTAAATTACCCTCCAATGATTCAAGATATGGTTCATCACAGGAACACAGCCTGCACAATGATTCAAGATAAAAATGAAACATTACGATTTGAAAATAAAGTCTTTAGTTTACCCAAAAAAAAAAAAACCACAAATTGCATGAACTCCTATGGATGATAAGTGGGGAGGAGGGTAACTTCTGATATAATTCATCACAAGAACACAACCTGAACAACTATTGAAGATAAAAGATAAAAATCAAACTACTGTAGTGAACGTACTAAATAAGCTGTGAACAGAGACAATATTATACAAGCAACATATGCTTGTCCCTACTTGACATTTAACTAAGACGGATGCAGAGGGAGGAATTTGCGTTTGCGTTTTGAAAATGCTTTATTTTTAGTTAATCATTTTTTTTATAAGTTATTCTTCACGAGGGTACTTTTGTCAAATTTTATCATATTCCTATCAATATTTTGTTTTCAACCAAACACTCATTCACAAAAATTAACCAATATTTCCGGTAATATTTTGTCTTACCAGACATCTTTTTCGTCAAATTCCCAGACAATTTTTGTTCCAGCTATATACCCAATAATCGTGATTCCAAGATACAAAAAAATTTCTCCAGTACTAAACGCTCCCTGGATTTTTAAGGGAAATGAAGGATCTTCTAAGATGCTCTTAAATATTTTAATAATTTATGATTTATCAATTAAACAATCGTGAAGAAGTTTGAGATTACACTTAAAAAAAAAATCAAATACATCTGTATAAAAAAATGAATTAAATGAAATGTGATAAATGTAATTGTTTTCCTTTTTGTCTTAATTTAATTGTTTTATTTACTAATCAGGTATATTTTGTTAATACATTTTGAATTGTGATCCGTTTAAGAAGCCCAAGTAAGTTTTGGACTAGCTGTAGACCCATGAGAAAGTCTAGAGCGGAATTGGGGTTTTGAGCTTTGTACTGTTAGGTGTTTGGTACAGGAGAAATTTTTATTTGTCCGCGAATCTCGATTTTTAAAAATATGATTTTTACATTCAGTTTACAATAATATCTGAAAATTTAAAATTTTAAAAATTTCAGTTTCCCAAAAATTCGGAAAAATCCATGTACCAAATATGATTTTTAATGCTTTTGGTATGTTTGAAAATCAATACTAAGAGAGAAAAAAAAAAGGAAGTGAAATGTTTTGTTTATGCATTTTTTTATATGTGAATTTTAAAAATAAAAGAAGGAAATAGGGAATTTTTGTAAAATCGTCCAATACATTTCTCACCCTTAAAATCAACATTCTCCCAATTTGGGGGGTCTGATATGGAAAATACAATAAATTACTTATATGCCCTTACTCTATTTCTCATTTTTTTTTATTTTCTCTTTTTCTTAAAATTATTTGAATTTATTTGATGAAACTATTTATTTTTTGTTTCCAATTGTATTATTTTGAGATAGGTGATTTAATTTTATATATAAGATTTATAATTTTTTTAATTTTAATTTAGTTATAATGTGAAATAGATAATTTTATAGAGAGAAAAATAATTTTTAGAGAGAGAAAATAATTTTTTCGAGGGAGAATCATATTTTAAATGTGAAAATTACATAAATAATTTTTTTAGAAATTTTAAATTTAATTTCATTTGTAAAATATAATAATTATATTAGTTTTATAAGAAAGGGTAAAATGGTAAAAACATATCATTAACTCTCTATTTTATCCTTATCATATTTTTAACTCTCAAACAAAGGGAAGGTAATACATTTCATTTTTCCTCCCTTCCTTCCCTCCCCGTGCAAACTCCCAAACACACCCATTATCATAAATGGGTCGACATATGTTATTGTAGACTACATTGTGAGCATTGTAAGAAATGAAGAAGCTTAACTCATTTTGAGCATTACACGAGCTGATAAAATAGGTCTAACTCGTTAGGTTGGTATGTTTAACTCATTACAAATCTCTAGTTGAATTATGATTTTCAATCCGTTAACTCATTTCAACCCGACGCGCATAAGAGCGGGCTAAAATTGGTTCAAACCACAGCAAGGCGAGTTAATTCGATGGATTTTTTTAAACTATCAAGTAGTATTTTATTTATTATGTCAAGCTTTTGTGATATCCAAATATTTTATTTTAATACTCCTCTACAAAAATAAAGAAGAAAATACTTTATTTATGAAAAAGGTTACTCGTATACGGAGGCAAAATTGAGTTCCTAGATGGAAGAAGAGTGATTTAGGGCGAATATTTTTGGAAGAAGTTGCATAGAACACTGGAAAGAATGGAAATATGTGTTTTATGATACGTGTTGGCTCCCATGGATGTGGAGAGATGCTGAAGTCCATAACAAACACTTTAGGAGACTAGAAAGGTCGCAAGACTGTGTGTCCTTGATCTTGTTTTAAACATCGACAAGGTTGTCCATGAGTTAGGGATATCATGTGACGTCTTTGAGCAGTACTTGAAAGGCTCCTCCTAATGGGTGGTTTAAGGTGAATGTAGATAGAGCTGTTGCACAAAGCAATTCTAAAGGAGTTTGTGGTGGTTTGATATGTAACCACCCAGGACATTGAATAGGTGGGTTTATGTGTAATATTGGTATATGTTCAATCATTAAAGTAGAGCTTTGGGCAATCTTGTAGGGCCTGTCCTTTGCTTAGGATACAAAGATCACAAATGTGATAATAGAAATTGACTCCATGGAAGCTTTCTCTTACATGGATTGTTATCAAACAGAGGAAGTCATTCTATATTGACCAGAAGGATTCGCAATTACTTGCAGCAACAGAGGAATGTTAGTGCCTGTCTGACATGAAGCAAATTTAGGAGCTGATCTCATGACAAAAATCGGGCTAAACTATCAGAACCATGATCTCATGTATGTTCAAGATCCTTCTGTTCAAGTGATGCAGAGGGTGCAATTTGATCGTTCTCGTATAGTATAGGAGCTAGTTGGACACAACTTGCAAGCTTGGAGTAGCAGTTTGTAGTGAGTCTTTGTTGTTTGTTTATGGGCTTGTTGCCTTGCACTTATACCAAAAAAATTAATGTGTTTAGAGGTGGAAAAGTAGGCGCCTTGTCATCAATTCACCAAAAAATGAGCTAGCCAGCCCGCCCTGCTTTTGAGAGTGGGCTGAAAAGCTCAGCCCGCCGGCCCAAATTTATTCTACACTAACCCATCCCCCTTTCCGGCCAAAAAACGAGACAGCTCGTCCCGCCTCGTTTGGCGGACGGGGCTGGTTGGCCCTCCGAGCCAAGTCCGTTTTGTTGACCCTAACTGTGCTATTGAATATTAACATACCTAAGACTTGAGTTTGAAAAAAATTAGTGAAAGTATGAAATAGATATTTTTTTTTTAAAAAAAGTATGAAATAGAATTAAATAATATTATAAAACTCATAAAGTATAATTTATTTTTAATTTTTTAAAAATGATTGACTTACAACCCATCAACCTGCCATAAAATGGGATAAATTTTTTTAAAATCACTCTCAAGAAACGGGTCAACTTTTCTTGTCCTATTTTGGACAAATTGATTGCGGATGACCCACTCTATAATTATAATTATGTGAATACCCTCGAAAAAATGTTTCAGATCTTTTTTTTTTCTCAAACAATTAAAAGCCTATGCGGTTTACTTATTTTTAAAATTAATTATTTTAATTACATATAAAAAAATAATTCACATAATATTAATCATTATTTTTATTTTCTTGTTTTTCTTTTATTTTTTATTAAAATCAATGGGGCATATTATTTTATGTGAAATTGTAAACTTTATGAGTATCATTTTATTCACCCTAATTTTTTTTTTTTTATTTTTATTTTATTTTTTTATTCACCCACTCTTCTCGTTCCTCATAATAAGTCATATTATTCCTTAGTCTGCCACTTTTTTTTTTTTTGTCTTTTAAAAAAAACTGGCCACAATTACCTTTTTTCCTATCCACTTACTGGCTCCCAAGAAAATATCGTGGAAAATCCTATAGCACTAGTACTACCCCATAAAATTCAACTTGCCTCCATGACATCTTTAGCGTAACCAGTCACAATTCTGAATTCTCCCCCTTTCAACCCAACTCCTGATCAAAATGCACAACTTACTCACCTCCCACCCGCACTAGTTCCAGATCTCTTTATGGAAAATCTGATAGTGGATTTGGATTACAAGTTGCACTATTCTCAGTTTTTAAAACTGGCAATGAGATGTCAGAAGTTAGATCCCTCACTAGTTTATTCATTTCCATCCTAATGTCCAAATACAAATTTAGTCACGATAGAACTCATACTCATGTACCTGCACCCATAACTTCAAAGATAAACCAAACAAGTAATATTATAATAGTACTTATTTGTTTTTGTGCAAGCCAAATTACATTATTAATTCTATGATCTTAATTATTCTTATTACTTTTTTTGTAGCTTGAAAATTATTCCAAAGCTTTTATTCAAGATTTAAAACCCCCACTATTTTGATAAAAGAATAAATAAGAGATGGCGCGTGGCAGCCGCTGGTTTAACTAAAAACAACCTTTCCTACATGAGAGGCAACTGAAACTGAAAGGATCCTTCCTTTTTCCTTCCCTTCCACACAAAAACATCATCTTTCTCTCTCTCTCTCCCTCTCTCCCTCTCTCTCACACACACACGCGCACATCACACACACACACTCTCTCGCTCTCTCCTTTCCCGATTGCACTGTACGAACACGAGTGAGTGTTCCTTCAAACCCTAATTTCTCGATTTCGTGTCTCCGATTTCATTTATCACGCATATTTCTCTTGCTGTTGCTGCTTCTGATTGTGGTTATGATTGTTATGATTTCAACTGTTGCGTTTGTTCGATTTTGAAATCTGATTGTGCTTGATCCTCATTGTTTCGATGCGTCAGAGCATTGATTTCAAGTTTGATTCGTAACTTTCATACCTTACATTCTAACTCATCCTGATGCATTAGATTTTGATGCGTCTGATGGTCTGCTCTTTTTTTATTTTTTATTTTTTACGTTGCACGCCTTTTTCTTCTGTTGATGTCAATTTGTTTTGTAATCTCATATTTCCTGTAGAGTTGCATCGCAGGCTAAGAAATATGGTTAGATTTGACCTTTTTTTGAATGAGTTATTTGAAATTGTAGCGGACATTTCTTTCTCGGATGTGATGATGCGTGGTATTTTGCGATTCATTGCTGGTTTTTTGTTGTGTGGTTGCAGTTTGAGATGGGGATATACCTCAGCACCCCGAAAACAGAGAAGGCCTCTGAAGATGGTGAGAATGACAAGCTTCGATACGGTTTGTCTTCCATGCAGGGTTGGCGTGCTTCCATGGAGGATGCTGTAACTACTATTTTCTTTTGATTCGTGTTATTTCATGTAATGCCATTTGCTTCTTTTGTATATCGCTATCAACAAGTAAGTGGCATGCTTACCGTTTCTTGATGTGTTATGTCATGTGATGCTGTTAATTTCAGACATTTGGTTGTGCACAAGGGAAGTTATTGTAGAAAAAGTAGTGTGGATTTATAACCAGCACTATCTGACAACTAAGTCTAAGGAAAATCTTAAGCTTGATTGACATATTCACATAATAGTGATTGATTAGCTAATTTAGTGACATAATTCTGACTGATAAGGTAATTTTGTTGTCTGCACAATTGATTGAGAAAATTTTAGAAGGAGTATTATCTTATGTTTAAAGAAACTTATAGCTTACTATTTCACTGTTAATATGCTACAATGAAGAGACCAAAGGTATCACTTACTCACAGCACTTCAACAAAAAATATTTCTGTCAGCTATTGACATGAATGTGCAAATATAACTAATAATATTTCAATTTTTCAACTCCTCTAGTATAGTTATACACTCATGAGAAGTTGCTTCTTTTTGGAAATGATGGTTGCATATATTTGTGTGTGATCTAGATGATTGGTTTACCTTGATTCTTTTGTACTTCTGTAGCCCGGCATTGTCATACTATCTATTCAAATGGTGTTTACAAGTTTTAATTTTTCTATATTACTTGCCAGCATGCAGCTCATCCATATTTGGATGATTCTACGGCTTACTTTGGTGTTTATGATGGCCATGGAGGTCAGTATCAGCTCTTTATGTTTTCAATAATATTTTTTTGATGTGTCCATGCTCATTTGCAAAAGCAGCAAGGAAAAGATATTTTACTGATTTGTTTATCAATTAAATTTATTTGGACTCGTATCTTACCACTAGACTTCTCCCTGTAAAGTGTAAACTATTAAGAAGGAAATTTATTTCATCACTTGGAAAGCTGAGCGCACTGAGGGAGGGGTTTCTAGTGTTTGAGATTGTTTGAAGCTTGGTGCTTTCATTTTGAAATTTCCTTTGAAACCCAACTTAACATGGGTGGCTTTTGCCACTTAACATACAATTGTCTTTTATGTGTTGCTGATCAGGTTTTCATTTTATTTTGCATGACCTTGTCTGCTTTGTGTTTTCCCATAACGAAATGTCATTTGTAATGTGAATAACAGCATTATATGAATTAGAATTCTTTCAAACTTATAGGATGTAAAAAACTGCTTAAGATTTGGTCATTTTCTTTTATAAATAATTGCTTGCATTATATTATGTGGTTCCCAAGTTCAATATATTTTCATTCTTGACCACCAAAATCCATGTAGTCTTAACAATTTTAGCACATTATATTTGTTAGACTCATCTGAGGTCAGATTTGAGTTTTGACAGAAATGCCTTTTCGGGAATGCCTTCCCCCCATTGAATTTGATGCTGAAAGTCCTTAGAAAAGTGACTAAATAGAAAGTTAGGATTTCATAAAAGAGTAACCCTCTGCTTCTCAATTTCAATTAACAAAATAACAAAATTCTACTCCTACAATAAGGGTCATAAGCACTTTTTTATAGACTAATTACAAATTGATCCAAAATTCAAAATCCTAAAAATAAATATAACGATAATTAACTTCTAAAATAAATAAATAATTACAATCAAAATCTTTCAAAACACGTCCCAAATCTTAGATCTCAAATCATGCCAAATATGTTGTTTTCCTTTTCTTGCCAAACAAATCAGAATCATATCTGTTGCTTCCTTTGGACTTGGATTTGATCGCAATATGTTATATTTCAAATTACTACTTTTAACAATTGGGCCATACTTATTAGGCCACAATTCTGGTTGACTTTGGGTTTCTTGAATCAATGGTTGGGCCATGTGCAATGGGCCGAATGTAAGTGCATCATAATTTTTATTTTCAATTTCAGTATTTTGCTCTGCTGGCCATGTTAAACGAAAAAGGGGGGGGGGGGATATCTTTTTTTTGGGGGGGTGTCTCTCTCTCCCTGTGTGTGTGTACTGTATCTATATTAGGCTATTAGCCCATTCCAGGCTCAATTAGTATTGAATATAGCTAACTTGAGGACTTGGAGATGTTTATAAATCTTAAATCATTTCAAAATTAATATGATGGGGCAGACCTATATAACATACTTATTAGCTAACATCTAGATTTATAATCCTCAATATGGTTTCATTGGTTTGCAGGCAAAGCAGTTTCGAAATTCTGTGCCAAGTATCTTCACCTGCAGGTGCTTAAGCATGAAGCTTACTTAGCTGGAGATTTAGGCACATCTTTACAGAAATCTTTCCTCAGGTAATTTTGTTTGTTGTTTTTCTTTGGAATTTTTATCATTCTTACTGGATGCTACTAAAATCCAGGGGATGAGATAATAGGGTAGGTGTCCTTCGTCTGTAAAAACTAATTAGGCCTGGGCTCAAGCCTGGAAATGCTGTTGCACTGAATGATGTACCTTATCCGACTACTTTATATGCCCCAGGGGAGATTTGGCATCCTGGTGTCTTATAGCGGGAAACTAAGAAATTAGGGGCAGTTACGAATAGTTTTAAAACACTTTTCTTGTCCATTTTATTTTCCCCTTTTCTCGTGAGTGATTAGAAGAATTAAAACTTCTCCTTTTATCTCTTCATTTTCTTTGTATCCTATTTTTACTCAAATACTACATCTCAAAATAACTAATGTAATAAAAATATTCATAAATAAAGGAGTTTTAAAAGTACACGCCTTTCAATGTGTGTGAAGAACTTTATGCTTGTTAAAAGATTAAAATTGTCACTACTTGAACTGAAAGTCATTTTATGAAATATTTTGTTATCTTTTACTTATATTTCTTTTCTTCCATGGTTAAAAACATTTGCGCATGTGGGGATTTATGGATGTGAAAGTTTTATCCCCAATAGTGGAGATGGAGATATGGAGTTTAGACAGAAATCTTCTGTCAAAATTATGTCCTGTTTTTTATATTTTCCTTCATATTGAGGCAGAATGGATGAGATGATGCGCGGACAAAGAGGGTGGAGAGAATTAGCAGTCTTGGGAGATAAAATAGAAAAGTTATCTGGTATGCTAGAGGGGTTTATATGGTCTCCCAGGAGTAGTGAAGCCAATGACCGAGTTGATGATTGGGCTTTTGAGGAGGTAACAAATAAGGAGCACATTTTGTTTTTCTTGCACCACCTCTGCTTGTTTTTCTAACTTATTCTATTGTTCTACATGCAAGTTGGAGAGGTTTTGATGTATGAAATTTAAGCTTATAGTCACTATATCAGAAGCTCTTAAAGTTTGCTCAAATGTGTGTGTTCATATGAACCACGTTTGTCAATGTAACTTGGCATTTTTCTACTATTTGGTTTATTTTTTCTATCAAAATTAAATCTAATAATGAAAAAAAAAAAAAAATTAACTTAACTGTGCTGGTTAGTATACCTGTTGATGTGGATGAGTTATTTGTATAACTGTTTTTGTTAGTACTGCTTAAAAACTAAACAGCTTTTGTCAGTTGCAACTTTCTAAAACCTTTGTGTGTTACTTTTCTTGTGTATGTTAGAATTTCAACATGTCAGCTTTGTTTCATGTGTTCTCTGAATTGTCTACCTCATACATATGGTGATGGTTCACTGCAATATACTCATGTATGAATAAATGTGAACCTTAAAAATCAACTCTTGGAAGGTGTTATGATCTATGTGACAATTTGACAAAAGGTCCTTTCTGATTAAGTGATTACAACTACAAATTACAAGGTCTGATGTGGGGCATACACACTTCTAATCCCCCTTACCATATAATTTTTTTTTCTTATGCTGCGAATTAGGGACCCCATTCTGATTTCAGTGGACCGAACTGTGGAAGTACAGCTTGTGTGGCTGTCATCCAAGGAAACAAACTTGTAGTCGCAAATGCTGGTGATTCTAGATGTGTGTTATCAAGGAAGGGCCAGGTATTTCCTCCTCTTACAGTTTTTTAGTCTTCTGTGATTTTTTTTAGTACATAGTCTTCTGTGATTTTAGTAGGCACGCAATATAGGCATATAGGGTACAGCTTATGAGTGTGCGGGTACATGATGATCAAGGGTGCTAGTTCAGTCTACATCTTTTGTATTCTGAGATAGATGTTTCAGTATAAATAAACTTGCACCTGTTTGATGTACCATGCTTTATTTGTAAAAGTTTTAAAAAAGAGCAGGTATTGATATACTTTTACACTTGTTTGTTGAGTATATTGATATCAGAAAATAATTTTGACATCTAGATGCCTTCCTCCAGAGTCTAGTCTTCCCCTGCCCATCATCACCCTCAATATTTCTGACTCTTGTAGTCCTAAATTATGAATTTACACAATTTAGTGTCTTATGAATTGATGCCTTGATGGCATGGCACAGCTACTGTTTAGGAAGATTTGGATGCATGGTTATTTAATGATTTATTTGCAGGCACACAATTTGTCTAAAGATCACAAGCCTGACCTTGAGGCTGAGAAAGACAGGATTCTAAAAGCTGGTGGTTTCATCCAAGTTGGACGTGTCAATGGAAGTTTAAACTTGGCTAGAGCAATTGGTAATGGAAATTCCTTTTTGTTATAAATTCTTAATGTAAAGCAAAGTGTAAGATTTTATCATTCTCCTCAAAATTTTAATAGTTGTTGTCTCGAGTTTTTTTTTTTTCCTTCACCAGTTCCAAGTGTTTGTAATATAAATTTCTATTTATTACAGGAGACATGGAATTCAAGCAGAACAAGTATTTGCCTGCTGAAAAGCAGATTGTGACTGCTGATCCGGACATAACTTCTGTAAGTATCACTCTGTGCATTATAAAAAACTGATTAAAAAAGTTAATATTTATGGAATGTTCTTTTTTTTTTGTGCCTGTGTTATTTTTATGTTTAACTGATTAAAAAACTATTTATTTGAAAAATATATATAACATGAATTTCTTATACTTCTTCTGGCATCACTTCAAATGTAATGTTCCTTCATAGTGTTCTTTAATTTCTTTGCTCAAATATAAATTTATATATATTCTTTCTAACAGGTTGAGCTTTGCGATGATGACGAGTTTCTTGTAATAGCTTGTGATGGGATATGGTAGGTTACTTGGTTGCTTAAACTTCCTCTTGAAACCCCATTGCTATTACCAAATTCATCTAGATGGCAAATATTCCTTTTTTATATTGTAAATCTTAATTTAATTAATTTACTATAACATAACCTCTTATATGTGTAGGGATTGCATGTCTAGCCAACAGCTTGTGGACTTTATACATGGACAGTTAAAGACAGTTAGTTTTCTTTGGTTTCCTTTGTTTATTTTACAGATAAAATAATTTGAATACAGCATTCAGATTGTTGTAATTGCAAAATCTGGTTGTAACCTGTATGTAAAATCATGACTATGCAGGAGAATAAACTTTCTGTGGTTTGTGAGAAAGTATTTGATAGGTGCTTGGCACCAACAGCTGGTGGCGAGGGATGTGATAACATGACCATGATCTTGATTCAGTTCAAAAATCCTTCGAATACAGGTGGTGCTGTCACAAACCAACCTCAGTCGTCTGATCAACCATCCGAAGCTGATAGAAGTTCAGAGAAAATAGAAACGAAGTGAGAAAGAATTTCAGACCCGAGTATATGGCCATCAAATTTCGTACTGCATGTTGAAGCAATGGTGGGCAGAGGTGTTCATGGGTAACATTTCATATCCAGATTCCTGGATGTTGATTCTCAAATAGGGGATTGTAAATTTGTGAAAAACTGCTAGTTGATGGGGTTATTGACTTTGTACATAAGTGGTGTGGGTGTCTAAAATATGAAGGGGATAAAATGGTTCAGCAAGCATGCTGGTAGACCGTTACATGGATGGCTAAAATAACCTTTTGGAAAATTACCAATGGTCGTTAACCGGAAGAACACGTAAAACAACGTGTCTGGATTCCGTAGTCATATTCGTTATCCGTGATCTGGATAAGATGTTTCTTAAGGATTCAGTGCGATGTATGGAATTTTTTTGTTTGTGCACTCTAAAGACCCCCTAGTTGGTTCATACACCTGTGATCCACTTGACATGACTGTTATTGTTGTTAATTTTCTATTTTGGAGATGATACTTCCTCGTTAATTTATTGACCGATTATATTGACGTTAATTTGTTTGCAAACTAAACTATTTTCTCAAATTTATTTTTTTTGGAAATGGCGAGGGTATTGATACTTGCCAAGGAAGGTTGAGATGCAAGTTGTGCTGCTTTTATATTTTCAATTTTAAGCAAGCATGTCGCCGAAACGCTTGTAGGTAATAATCAATTAGGCCATGGCCCATGGGGAAGAGTGAAGTGCATTTTGTGGGTCATAGCCCAGAGGAGAATCAAATGTTCCGCCCAGCCACAGGCCACAGGCCCAAGAGGAACCGCAAGGCAATAACAAAAAGCGATATAGAGCAGGCTTGGTCGTATGGTCCAAACGTAGCAAACCAGTGCCAAGGCATTCAATTATGGGTCACACACTTTCCTTTTACCCTCGGGCTCACAATAGAATTTTTCTTTCAATTATTTTTCTTCGTTTTCATACTCTTTTCCTTGGCATTTCTCGAATTGTTTGCGAATAGTAACACTCCACATGCTTTGATATCCGCAACTTTATTTATCTACTGACATTTTCAATACTAAAAGCATCAGATTTTTATAAATTAAATTGTGTTTTTCAAGCGTAATTCAAATAAAACTTGTTAAGAATAGAAAATAAACATTTAAATTAAACAATAAAAGTTTGAATTTAAGGATACTTATAGAGATACCTTAGTCAAAGACCCAAAACTGATTCAGAACATTTATTATAAATATCATGTCAATGTACCAATACAAAATGCCATGTTAAAAATTAATTTTATAATAAATTCACATTTTTTTTAAGAAAAGAGATTCGTATGTAGTAATGAGATAATACTAGCTACATATCAAAGGGAAGAGAAAATATTAAAAATATAAGTTTTGAGATCTGTAATACTTTAAAAATACAACACACATTTTTGAATACAAATGATTACATAACAGTGTAAAAAATTAACAGATAAGAACAGCCAGAAAGAAAATAGACACAAAAGCAACGTGGACCATCATAGAACTCCGACTTTGATGGTATAATGGTTGCAATGATGACACGTTTTGGATCATCATCAGGACCCCTTATCCAATTTCTGAGAAGGATCGTTTCTATCTGATCCTTTCGTTTTACGATTTTGTCAGAATCCATCTTAACCTTTTGTTATTCACACTCACACGTCGTCAAAACTCAACACGCTCCTTTAGTTACTTCTCTCACTCGTCAATGGTTCTTTAGTTGTTTCTTCTCCTTTTTGACCCAACTTTCTTCATTTTTCATACTCTTGGGCTCAATTTAAGACAAACATATTTTTTCCCCCTTTAAATTTGTAATTGCAAACGTGATCACAATTTGTCTATTGAATTATTAGGATACATTAATTCAATTAGTCCTCTTGAAAATTACGAAAACTAATTAATTAGATAAAATCCTTTAACAATAAATGTAAAACAGGGTTTGATGTTTGTCATTTTAAATGACATGAGTTATGTCATTTTAAAAGAGATAAACACAAGAAATGAAAATCATGGAAGAGAAAAAGTGGGTAATTTTTTTTAATTTAAATTTTAAATAATTTTTTTTCTCTTGTCTATCTCTCTTTTAAAATGACAAACACTTTTTCAACTTTAAAATGATTTAATTTTCATAAAAAGAGAAAAAATTATCTTTTGTTTTATGACATACACTTTATAAATAAAAATAATAATCCTCATAACATCGTAGGTTCACCATTATCTTTCTATATTGCACGGACACTGACATGGGACACGGGATATGACATAATACGACACGATACGAGACTTCGACACGTTAATTCTAAAAAAAGTTAAATTTCGACACGTTAGGACACGTTTTGATATTATATAATATTTTTAATTTATGTAGTGTATATTATATTTGGTATTCAATAATTTAACAAAAAAAAAAGCTAAACTTATAATACCCATCAATTTTGCAAAGAAACATAATATATCTTAAACTTATATTAAACTCAATAAAATCATAATCATAATCTAACGAATCTAATAGTTGAAACTCAAAATGCAACGCAACATAACATTTGAATCTTTTTTTGAGTCTTTGTAACGAGTATTGGAGTATCGGAGTGTCGGACACGACACGTCAGAATTTTTGAAGTGTCGGTGCTTCATAGTTATCTTTTACCAACATAAGTTCACCTTAAATAAAGAATATGGAGTCAATAATATAAAATAACCCTTTTGAAACAATTATTATATTAAATTGTAAGAAAATTCTTTTAATAAAACAAAAGAATATTTTTTTACTAAATTAGTTGACTAATATTTACTAAATTAGTTGACATTATGAATTCATTCTAAGTTTTAAAGAACAATAAATAATATTGGGTCCGTATGAAATTTTTTAATATATATATAGATCCTACCTTATATACATAATATCATTTGGTTATAGATAAACCGTATGTATACATAATTTTAATTTTTTTCAAGTATGACAGTAGAAACATTTTATGTATGAACCCTGCTCCTAATAATACTCTGTTAAACTTACGACGATAGTTGGAAACAAGAAAGTACCGACACGTTTTATTTAAAAAAATTTGTGTATCCGATGTGTGGGAACAGTGAACAAAATGTCACTGTTACTAAATTTTTTTATTAAAATGTTACGTTAACAGTGTTAATTCTCAATATGTCACGTGGCAAGTTCGCTACCTGGGGTAGCGAACTTGGTTGCAATTAATGCACCTGCACGTTTTCACCTACCACGCCACGTGGCAGACATGCAACGAAGTTCGCTACCCGCCCTAGCGAACTTCGTTGCATGTCTGCCACATGTCATCGTAGCAGGTGGAAACGTGCAGGTGCATTAATTGCAACCAAGTTTGCTACCTCAGGTAGCGAACTTGGTGTCCACTGGGAACATGATACGTTAGCAAACTGAGTTCGCTACAGTACCCAACGAACTTACCCACGTGGCATATTGAGAATTAACATTGTTGGCGTGGCATTTAGAGAAAAAAGTCAGGGAACAATGGCATTTTGGTCTCTGTTCCCCGATATGTGCTTGATATACGGTCAATATTTTAGAACCTTTAGATACATTCTGACACGTGTTATTTACATTTACACCGATTAACTTTTTTTGACACACAATCAAGTTTCAACACGTATACTATATTTTTTTTTAGGTCTACATTTTATTTATAAGTCAATTTTTGTTTCTCTTGTTTGACATAAAAAATTAACAAGGTATGAAAAATTACTTTTGCTTTATATTTATGTTATGGAATTTGAATATTTGATTGGTTATATTACTTATTATGGACTGTTAGATGTACTAAATATAAATTATATTGTATATATTAAAAATATTATATAATATCAAAATGCGTCTTAACGTATCAAAATATGATATTTTTTAGAATTAACGTGTCGGCGTGTCGTGTCTCATGTCCCGTGTCGGGGCAAGATATGTTGAAATTCCTCGGCTCTTTTATTTATTTATCTACCGGCACGATGACATTTAGTTAGATATTTTGGAAGCAAGGAATGAATACTCTGACCAAAATAGCCAATATCAAATATTAAGTGGGTAAATTAGATTAAGATTTTAAAAGATTTTTTTGAGATAATTTTGTTTATAGATTTTAAAAGACTTTTCAGAATTTGAAGGACTTTAAAGATATTTTTTTACAATCAAAATTTCATAAGATTTGATTTTGAAGGATTTTAATAGAATTTATAAAATTTGAAAGGACAATATAGATTTATATACTTTTAAAAAATCATATGAATTTCTAACAAATATTCAAAATTATAAGAGTCAATAAAAGAAATAACAAAGAAATGCAATGATATTAATAAAAAGAAGTAAAACCTAATATAATTTTTAACAAACATTCAAAATTTTCAAGCAACAGCTCTCCACGTCTCTAAAGCTATACTAGTCCTTCACGCATTATATATATGGCTTTAACGTTTCTAAAGTGAATGTAGATAACTATATTCGCTCCCAAAACGACGTCATTTTGGGTTGAAAAATTAAAAAATTATAATGAAAAAGACTATTATAACCCTGAAATAAATTATAATTACAAAAATACTTTTATTTTCGCCTCAAAACGACGTCATTTTGGACTCAATGTAGATAAGTTATCTACATTGAATGTAAAAAAAGAGAACCCTATATATATATATATATATATATATTACATTTCTATAGCCGCTTTATATATATATATATATATATATATATATATATATATATATATATATATATAGCAAATATTTGACTGTTGCACGTACAACAGCGGTAGAAATGTAATATATAGAGAGAGAAATATCTCTCAAACAGCTTGAGATATATTTATCTTTGTCTACCCAAAAACTACGTCGTTTTATTTATTTATTTCCTTATATTAATTGATTCACCTTTAAATGGTTATTATTCCTTTTTTCCTTATCTTCTTTTATAACCATTGATCCGTATTTGTACGATTATGATTTAGTAGGCAGAGATAAAATTATCTCTAGTTGTAGCAGCTTGAGAAACGATAAGTTTATATATATATATATATATATATATATATATATATATATATATATATATATATATGGGTAAAACATTGTAACAACCAATTAGTGTTACTACTAATCAATGGTTATTATGTATCATTGCCAAACACCAAACACAAAGGATATTAGGATTTACAAATATGTGATTTACAACATATATATGTGATAGAGCTTGCCACCGAATTTTTATTATGTATCGTTGCCAAACACCAAGAATATTAGGATTTTATGTTCATTATAATCCAAACAATATACAAAAGAAGAAGGTCGACGAAGAATACATGTGATAAATTTATTTTCAATTTCAAAATGAAGACGTGAGCACATACATGTTTATCGTCAACTCTATACAACTCTAAAAAATAATAATGAACCACATCATTAATCATGAAGGAGGAATATCAAAACCTGAGAAAATATATAAAAGTAAAAAAAGAACATACTTTGACTTTGAAAAAAGGCTAAAGTAGATTATATACAACAGAGAAATCTCAAAAAATCTTAGGGATTAGGATGAGATTGTGAGAGAGGTATCTTATTTATATTTCACGAAAATCACATCAATAAAAAATTCATTAAAATAATTATATTTTTAAATATTACAAGATTATTATTTTTTTGTTTAAAATCCTAATTGAGTGCCAATGAATTTGGATGGATTTTAAAATAATATTTTAAAATCTTAATCGAATATCATATAATTTTTTTAATCTTTTAAAATTTTAATTGAATACTAATAATTTTTTTTTAAAACTAATTTATTAAAATCTTTTAAAAACTGAGTACAAGCGAAATAAGGGGGCGTTTGGTACGCGGAATTTTGAGGGATTCCCGGGAAACTGAATTTTTTTAAATTTTAAATTTTCAGATATTATCGTAAACTGAATGCAAAAATCATATTTTTAAAAATCGAGATTCTCGGACAAATAAAAATTTCTCCTGTACCAAACGCCTCCTAGTCTTCTAATTCTGACCAAGCAAGAGCCAAAGTAGATAAGATATACTCAAGAATCTGTCTCTCTCTCTCTCTCTCTCTCTCTCTCTCTCTTTTCCTTTCCTGTGCCCTGTGCTGTCTGTTTCTTTCCTCTCGCTCGTGGGAAATTCCACGTCACGCCACGCTTGACTAAATAGATAAGAACCGTGAATAGGACCAATTACTATTCCCCATTTTCACTATCATTTATTATTATATAAATCTTTTCCTTTCAGGTTTTGATTCTGGTTTAACTGCTATCATTTGATCTATTCTGCAATTATTCAGCTTCTAATTTAAAGAAAAGAAAACCAACACACTATTTTAGGGTTACGGCAGATTCCCCATCAAATCAACTTGACGTGCCCATTGATCCATTCCAAACAAAATCTTCCTTCGTAGAAAAGATCAAAGTTTCGATATTTATAGCCAAAGGCTTTCTGGGTCGTTGTGAGTTTGTCTTGGATATTTCTGGTTTGGGAGATTAAGAGCTTTTATTACAATGGCTGCTGCAGCTGCTGGGGTTGTTGGTGGTAATGGTTCATCTGCTTCTTGGATGCTATTCAGAAGCAGGGAAAGGAAGCAAACCAAGGTGAACATGGCTAGGATTTGTTGTTCTTCTTCTGTGATGGATCCTTATAAGACCTTAAGAATACAACCAGGTGCATCTGAATCTGAAGTTAGGAAGGCTTTCAGACAGCTTGCTTTGAAGGTTTGATTCTCAATCTTCTATTTTCCTTCTGTTTTTGGTTAAAAATTTACTCCAAAATTGAGGGCTTTTTCTAATATATGATTAGATTGATATTTGGTTTTGTCATTTTAATTTTGAATAACTGATGTCTGGTGATTGAGTTCGTATTGGGCTAATTTTCATAAAAATATTTATTAATTGGTATTCTTTTTTATGTTTTCAGTACCATCCTGATGTCTGCAGAGGGAACAATGATGGGGTTCAGTTTCACCAAATCAACGAGGCTTATGATGTGCGTTATCCTAAACCTACAATTTCTCTATATTTCAGTTCAATGGTGAATTAATTTATACTGCATATAATGGAAAGAGAAAACTGTTGGTTTATCTGGGATTTTTTTTTTTTTTTTTTGAATAATCTCAAGGTATATATCCTCTCGTAATCAAAGATTAATCCTTATCCAGCACTGTTGGACCCTTTTGGGGTGGCTTTTCAAATCTTTTTTTCTGTTCTTATGACTTTCAAATCTTTTTTTTCTATTCTTACTACTCAAATTCGAGATCTCTGATTAAGAGGCGTATGCTTCTTACCAAAGAGTTTGGTTTGGAACTCTCATTTTGGTTCATTGGTTGTTCAATGATTGTTAGTTTTTCTTCCTCTTAACACATGGTCCGTGCATTGTGGCATGAGAACTATTGAAGTGTGAGTAATAGTTGTAATGTTAGGATCATCCCCCAATTAGCGTTGTTCAAAAGCAACAAAAGCAATATATTGTCATTCTTGGGGGGCCATAGTTTTTTAGCATTATTTAGACTCTGCCTAACACAAACATTATCTAATTGGGATATCAATGTTGCTTATTTGGTGCGCAGATTGTGATGGCCAATCTGAGAGGAGAATCAAATGCGACAGAAATATATGAGGCGTATGATGCAGGCATTGATGAGCCATTGAGGGGAATGAATGAACCAGATTGGGACATGTGGGAAGAATGGATGGGATGGGAAGGAGCTGGAATTCGTGACTACTCATCTCATATTAATCCTTACATTTGAAAATTTTATTTCGATGTATTTAGGCTTTGAATCATTATCATGCATTAGTTAAAGTGGGTCTAAAGTCACTTGTCCCCACAGTCACACACTCTGTGGTTGGTGGTGTTCTTTGTATATAGACGAAGTGAATGGAAAAGTTTACTCTGCATTATTGAAGTTGAGGAAGTGACTTATTGTTAATACAAATATTATTAAATTCGGATTGGTCACAGATAATGAGCTGTTCGGTTATTGGTTTAATTAGTGGGTTGTTAATTTAATTGCATAACCCGGTCTGGTCATTGACATGAGGTACTGGATTATTGATTTAATTAGTGAGTTATTGATTTGATTACATAATTGTAAATTTATATTTTATATTAAAAATTATAAATATATTCAAATATCTGTAAAAAAATATATAAATTTTAAATATTTTAATATGAAAAATAATAATTATATATTATTATCTAATAAAAGATCAAATAATTTGTGATATTGGTGTTTCATATTTAGTAGACAAAATCTCTAGTTATAAACTAAATCAAATTTTTTTGTATAGTGTATAATCAAAATAATATTGGTGTTGTAGACAATGTTAATAAAACCAGCTAGACTCGGGAATGGTAAACTGGTCATATAATCGGTTTGAGTGAAGCAACAGATCGGTCATGCATCAAAATTGATGTAACCCGATGTGATCTGGTCAGTTTTCGTGAAAATTGGTGACCCGGCCCGATTCCAAAAAAAAAAAATTCAATTTTTTTTTGTAACAGACATTTTTTTTGTTTATTGACTTACATAAGTTATGTACCTACTTTATTAATATTATCTCAATTATGCACTAATTTTGATTTGATTTATAGTTAGAGATGTCTTTTACTGAACCTAAAGTCTCGTATCACGATCACTATATTTTTGCTTGGTTCTTTATTGGATAATAATGTGAGATTTATTATTTTTTATATTAAAATATCTGAAATTTTTATATTTTTTTAAAGATATTTGAGTATATTTATAATTTTTTAATATAAATTATAGAATTGCATAAAATTACTAGTCATGCGATTCAATGAGTGATCTATTAATTAAATCAATGAGTTAATGACTAAGTACCTCGACCGAGTTAATAACCGATTTTAATAATATTGCTTGAATTTTTTTTATAAACCCATTTTTTGAAAAATCAATCACCTCGTATCAATTGTATTGCTTGGCTGATTTAACATGAAAATTGGATCAATCATATAATCGATTTATCAATTTTCAGATTGACTAGGCCGGGCCGATGCCATTTTCTCAACACTGGTTAATACTCAAATACAAATGAAAAGCTACCCAAAAAAAAGAAAAGGGGGCAGAAAGTTGATTGCCCGAACAGTGTTCAGCATCTACGCATAGTTATCTCTGTCAGAAGGATAGGGTTAGAGAAGAGGCTAATATCAGGTCACCGCTTGTGACATGTCATTGCCTAAATTTATCATTTTTCTCAATGTTCCACTATTATTGGCCTTTTGGCCGTTATATTATAAAAAGAAAAAAAAATTATCACTTTATGGCAGCTTGGAAACATATTATTAAATATTAATGGGTAAAATATTTCTTTGGTGATAGAAGATAAGTTATCTTCAGATATTCTCAAAATTATATAATTTTAAATTAATGAAGGATATTTTGTAATTTTATTTATTTTTTTATCATATAAATTTTACAAAAACATATTTCATTAATTTTTTTAAAATTATAAAAACATCTTTTATTAATTTAAAACAACATAATTTTAGAATAATCAGGAATAACGGAAGAAATACTTACCCAATATTAATACCTAGCAATTGATTTTCCTAGGACGAAGGATAGCGATTCGCTAGCACAATCCTAGTCCTAGGCTCCTAGCCATTCGTTTAAAGTAGTATTTCCTTTATTATTATTATTTTCTATTATTTCTCTTTGTAAACATTAATTAACATTATAAATAAATTAATATATTGATAATTAAGATAAAAAGTAAAAATATTATAATTATTTTAAAAACAAACATTAAGAACATTGAATCAAATAATAATTAATGTAATAAACAATTTTCATTTGTGATTATTATATAAACTCAAAAATACCAATAATTTTTCTTTTTCTTCTCCAAATTGCATATAAAATTTAAATATCTTAAAAAGTATGGAAATTTTAAGTGACCATGTTTTTTTTTTCTCTTGCAACATATATTGATTGATTACTCCAAAAAAATCTGAATCAAATAAAACAATAATAAGAAACATAGCATATAAATTATAATGTTTCATGAATAATTCTATCATTCAAATAAATGTGGATTACGTATTTTATCATTCATTCAACTTAAATTATATCAAATATTTGAATTCTTTTGACAAAAAAAGAAAGACAGAGAAAAATCAATCATCAAAATTTGAAATTAATGTTTTTGAATTTGAAGGAATTTCAAAAGATCATTCAAGATATATTAAATTTATTTATAATTTTAATTATTGTCTAATTGAATGAATTTAATATCAATTTCAAAAATAATAATAATTACATTACAATAATAATTATTAAATACTAATTATTATTTATAATATATTGCCATGTAACAGCAGTAGAAGTCCTATTGGGTTGGGTTGGGTGCTGAGATCAATCTCGATTGTTGTCACATGATACCTTGGTGCTTTTGGTCCTAGATACACCAATTACTATAGATTAGTAATGTTTCCATGTTGCTATAATGTGATAGTTTTTTGTTTTGTTTTATGTTTTTAAATAATATTTCGGTTAAAAAGCCACAAGTGCCACTCTTCAAATAAAAATAATTCTCCCAATTGTGATGCTATTCCTTGAAGATATTTTCATTTCCTTTTGAAATATTTGTTTAATACTTTGTAAGTTAGGAATCTTCATTGTAGAGTTAATCATAAAAAACAAAAAATTGCCATTTATAATTTCTATACACTGAACTTTAATGATGAAGTGCTTTCTGATTTGTCTTTAGTTGGCAATTTGACATCGAGATGATATACAAAAATAAGTATTGATGATTCTTTTCGAGTCAAAAAAGAGTTATATATATTTTTATTGGGGAATGATCTGTTTATAAATTTTTGTTTTACAAATTATTGATCATACACTCTTGATTGAAGTATTACCGGTCATACCTAATATAATTTATAAAAAGCTTTAATGTTTCTAACCAAAAGGATTGAAAAATTAAAAAATTATAATGAAAAAGACGATTATAACCCTGAAATTAATTATAATTACAAAAATATTTTGATTTCCACCTCAAAACGACCTCGTTTTGGGCTCAATGTAGATAAGCTATCTACAATGACGGTAAAAAAAGTGAACCCTTTATAAAAATTTGTAAACAAAATGTAAATATATCCTTTTCCATTTTTATTTGCTGTTAACAGTATAAATGAACGAATGAAGTAATATTAATCCTTGACGAAGTGAATCGATTGCTATTCTCACTTGGTGAAATTATTATTGTACTTATTGTACATATGATGCACGAATGAAATTATAGGGTCGTTTTTGTCATTCCATCGATCCAAATTACTTTGTCACAGTGAAAAAGTCACCGCTGTTTAAGTGTTTCACGATCTCTCACACAATCTGGCGCGATGATTATCAGTTTCTGTTTCATTTGAGCACTCACAACGGTTGGTTATGCCTTTCCTACCCTCAAAAATCTTTATCTTTTGCCAATAAAATTGAACGGGTCATTCATTTTCCACTTTCCATTGATCCTTACAACCTTAATCTCTGCTCCTTAAATCACCTATTCTGGATACTTAGTTCTGTTTGGAGATAAATCTGTTGAAGGCTTTTGTCTTTTTATGTTTTTTTTTTTATGAGCATGCTTCAATAATAATAATTGAGATGAGTATTTCTTATATTACACGAGATAAAATTATCTATTACGTACATTTGGGTCTATGTGAAAAGAAGAGAGACACATTTTTATGTGTGTTGAAAATAATTTTATCTTCTGTAACATGAAAAACATTAATCTCATAATAATTATTAATTTGGTTTTTTTCCTACTCCAATTTGTATTGCTACCTTAATTTAGATTTGTTCTTCTTTAGAAAGTTCTAAATTTAGATTTGGCACTTAAGAACGAGTTATTATCAGAGGTAATAAATTTAGCTTTTTGTTCAAAGCTTGTGTGTGTGTCCATGATGCTATTGAACAATATAAGGGAATATTCTTTACTTGATGCATGGGTGAGCCACAAAGTTTAGATGCTAGATAGATACGTGGTTAAAAAAATGAATAAAGTGATGAGGTTGTGGCTAATGCTCTTTTTTAAGTTATATGGTTTCAGCATTAATTGCCAAATAGCAAACTTAGACAATGGGAGATCTGAAAGAGAGGCTTCTGCCACCAAAACCTGCATCAGCTGTTAACCTAAGAGAGTTATCAAATCGACCATCTTCATCTGGAAGACAAGTGTTTCAAGGAGTTGATGTTGTTGGGCTTAAGAAGAGAGGTCAAAGTCTCAGGTCATGGATTCGAGTTGACACGTGTGGTGACTCTCAGATAATTGAGGTAGACAAGTTTACTATGATGAGACGTTGTGATCTTCCTGCACGTGATCTTCGACTACTTGATCCTCTCTTTGTTTATCCATCAACTATACTTGGTAGAGAAAAGGCCATTGTTGTAAACCTTGAACAGATACGTTGTATTATTACAGCTGATGAAGTTCTTCTCTTGCATTCCCTTGATAGTTATGTGTTGCACTATGTGATGGAGCTTCAACGAAGACTCACAACAACTGGGGTTGTTGGTGAGCTCTGGCAGTTAGACAGTTCTGATATGAACCGTAGGAGAGGAAGTAGGGATTTTGAAAATGTCTTTAGCAACACATCCCCTGATTATTTGCCTTTTGAGTTTAGGGCTCTTGAAGTTGCACTCGAGGCTTCATGCACATTTCTTGACTCTCAGGTTTGTTCAAGTACAATATTAAAAATAAGAAGATGGATAGCATGTTTAGCATCTGCATTTACACTTTGTTGGATGATTCCCTAATGCATATACTTGTTTATTTTCTGGTAGATCTTTAAATGGTTTTATTTTTACTTACTGATCCTGTTATATATAGTTAGTTTCCTTATAAGAATTAAATCATTATGCACCTTTTTCAACTGACTAAAGGGTACATTTCAATGCCACCCTCCTCCCCTTTTTCAAAGTTCTGTAATTTTACTGATTTTCTTGCCATATCATTTAATCAAGCTACAAGAAGCATGATTCATCCATTGTAGGCTAAAAACAGATTTATTTCTTTTCAATATATGATAAATATGTTCATCCTAATTCAAATGCAGAAATGAACATTGTCAGTCAAAACAGCTTAGTGTTTTGACAGATACATACATCTTCCTGGAAACTCCTTATGCAGCTAGCATTAAGGTAATATATATAATATAGTCCAACAAGAGATAATATGTCAATAAATCCAATGCTATCTCCGGATTACCTTCGGTCAAGGGAAGTATTTGGTAAATCTCGTTTTCTCATTTACAAAATACATGCACATGTGCATATCTGTACATAAATATTATAATACTAGGATTGGATTATTATATTTTATAGCTTGATTCTTTGCGCACAGCTGAGTGTCCTTGTGATATAGAATAGGAAGAGAGAACTAAGTAATAATCTCAAATGACTCAAATTCTTAATTTTCAATATTAATATTAAGCTTACATCCCTATGACAGATAGTATATGCCTTATATAATTCTGAATATTCTAAGGCAACCAAACCAAAGTTAAGAGCAAGTAATCCTAATATTGATTAATAAGAAATAAACTTGATACAACAAGTAATAAGATATCCCAAGAAAGTTACACCATAAATCTCTGTCTCATCTCGTTATATTGCATTCTCCTCTGTACTTTTAAAATGGTTTGCAAAAACAAACTTCGGTTATTTTATCTCCAAGCAGGGTTCTTAATCCATAAGTTTGCATATTCTGTTTCATTTCTTCAAATTCTTATTCATTTGATTTTGATAAACCATTTATTAATACTTTCTGTTATGTTCTGGGTATTTCCAAAAGGCAGCTGAGTTAGAAATTGAAGCTTATCCGTTGTTGGATGAACTAACATCTAAAATCAGTACTCTAAATTTGGAACGTGCTCGTCGGTTAAAAAGCAGACTTGTTGCTCTCACTAGAAGGGTTCAGAAGGTGGTATTCATGTATATTTTTTTTCTTATTGGTTGCAGATGAAAGGGATTATTATTTTTCTTACTCTTACTTTTTGGCTTTCCATTTTATTGAATGCAATGTATGTAGGTTAGAGATGAAATAGAACAGCTTATGGATGATGATGGTGATATGGCTGAAATGTATCTAACTGAAAAGAAAAGACGAATGGAGTTGGCATCTAATGGAGATCAGTGTTTGTCTGGTAATAAATCAACTGATGGTGTATCCATGTCTGCTCCAGTTTCTCCTGTTTCATCTCCTCCTTCCTATGCTAGGAAGCTTGAAAAGAACTTGAGTATTGCTAGGAGTCGACATGATAGCGTGAAGAGTTCTGAAAGTTCTACAGAAAATATAGAAGAGTTTGAAATGTTGCTAGAAGCATACTTTGTAGTAATTGATAGCACCCTAAACAAGTTGACATCGGTAAATATGTTATTATTTACTACACTTGTTTCTGTCTCGCTCTGCATCAGTTTATTAATCGTTGTTTCTTGTTTCAGTTGAAAGAATACATTGATGATACAGAAGATTTCATTAACATTCAACTGGTGTGTCTTCTTTTGCTCCCTTCTCCACCATATTTATAGTCACCAAAAGGTCCTTGTTGATTTCATTATTTTCATTTATGCTATTCTTGTCAAGCATCTACACAAAAAATACAAAATGGGGGATTTCGATTTAATTGCTTAGAAGTTTGAACTGAAATGGTAATATAAAAGGTGTATGAGGCATAATATATAGGTACATGGCTTGAGTTCTCTGAGGGATTTAGGTAAGCTAAAGAACAAAATGGTTATACACCATGTTTGCACTTGTAATGTATTTGATGATTTTGTAGTTTAGTGAACTTAATCAAATTTGGAAGCAGCTGATTGAAGATTTATTTACAGGATAATGTACGTAATCAGCTCATCCAGTTTGAGCTTTTACTCACGACTGCAACATTTGTTGTTGCCATCTTTGGCGTTGTGGCAGGAATATTTGGGATGAATTTTGAAATTCCATTATTTAAGGTCCCCTCAGCATTCCAGTGGGTCCTTGTAATTACAGGAGTTTGTGGACTCTTAATATTTTGTGCGTTTGTGTGGTTCTTCAAATACAGAAAACTCATGCCCCTGTAGAAGCAATACCTCCATCAAGAAGACAATTGCACCTTTGCTGTTGATATTGATAATTTGCATTTGGTATGCAATGATAAATTTCAGAAGAAAAGTTAGCTCATATCTAGATCAATTCTTTCAGTTCAATTTTGTACCAATTGTAAACGCTTTATTTTGTTACAATGATTTAGCAATTTCCTTTTTACTAAAACAAAACAGTGAAGTTGACAAAATAACTTCCTGTTTCCTATGTTATTCTTTCAGGCTGAACAATGTATTTTCAGTTTTATTTTGTGTGCGCGCGCACGTTACTCGATTGCTCATACGATGCAAAACATGTAGTGGTTGCTGTTGCTCACAGTTTTCGTAATATTCTTCCTACTTTCAAACTTGGCAGGTGCCAAATTTTCACATTGCAGCATTGCTGTTGGTTGCTCCTTTGCTTCAATTCTCTTTCTTTTGGGCTCATTATCATAAATATTCAGATGTCAGTTCGTATGAGCAACCAAAACGTAGGTGAGGCTAATAGGAAGAGTGAAAAAGTTGTAGATAAATTCCTTATTTTCACTCAAACCATCATATTTTTTTTTGTTCATATTCAAAGCAAGACAGTACTCTGTCGTAATAAAGTTGTTAAGTAGAGCAGTAAGGAAACTTCAGAGCAATTTTTTTTGGTGTCTTTCTTTTGGGCAGGGTGGGTGTGAAGGGACTCAAGGGAGGGACGTGTGTGCATATTTTGTGACCAAAACTGCAAATCCAGCCTCTTTCAAGTTCCACCACTGAAGTATAGCCTCTCTAACCCTTACCATTTGAAACTTGATATGTTCTACAAACAACATATCATCTAATCCAATTTATAAATAATCAATAAAGCTTTGTATCAGCTGTCAACTGCCTAACAGAATATTCAGAGGCAGAGTACATTCTTCCTACATTGAACAAAAATTATCACAATTGCATATGCTCACGTGAGAGACACGTACACACAATAAGAACATCTTTATCAAGTTATAGAACATCCAACAGCCAAATCATATATAACCAATTTTATTATATGGGGAAAATTTCTTATATCAAGTTATAGAACATCTTTAGTTTTAATTAAGAGAGCAAATTAGCAGCACAGTACAATGGAAAGATGGACATTCATCCCACAGGAAAAACTAAAGAAAAGAAGAACATCCAACAAACATTTCTAATGCCTTTTAATTTAGTGTAACTGGAAAACTATGCTCTTTCACAGAATGCTGTTGAAGATCATTTGGCAGGAGCAGACGATAGTCTTTCGCTCCTTGCTTTATCAGCTTTTTCCAGGTAATCTTGATGAGACTGATGTTTGGAACCTGCAAGTAAACAGAAGCTCAACAGATTAAGTGATTAAATAGAGGAACTTAAGTGGAGATATATAAGAAATATCTAAATCTAAAACCATTTTGAATGGTCTACACGTGAAAAAAAATAAAAATCCAAAAGAAAACATCATTGAAGTGATTATTTAATAAGTCCAACTTTGTTTCTAGATTTCAAACAATAACACCACACAATAAAACAGTATGAGTGAAATCCATTTTCGCCAGCACAGTTTAATGGTCATGCCATAGAATGTGGAAAATTGGTATAAATCTTAGAACTTTTTATTGTCTTTGATCAGGGTATTCGCACAAGTATTGATGCGAAACAAACCCCTTAGGCACTGTTGAATTTATGAGGTCCTTCTAATAATTTCCTTCCCAAGATTTGAACTTTTGTTCTGCCCTTGATAGTGCTGCTGCGGTATGCTTACCACCATATTCAACACTTGTTGAATAGACAAGTTTTTATTGCATTAAGAAAGGGAGGGGTGTGTTTGTGTGTGCATGTGCACACACGAGAGAGTGAGAAAGAGAGAGAGGAGCTAATGTGGTAGGAACCTAGAAATGGATTCTGAGTTTTCAGATGGAGAGATGAGAAAAACAAAGAAAGGAAAAGAGAAAGAATACTTCTGTAGTGTTTATTGAATTAAAAATGAAGAACAAAGAAGATAATTCTCCTTCCAACAGTTTATCTTTAACAAAGGGTTTACCCTTTCTATAGCAAAGCTAATGCATAATTACAAAAATGAAAACCAATCAAAAAGCCCCCTCTTCTACCCTCTGCTCCTATTTAAGCTAACTCCCTATCTCTGCAACCTTAACCGCTATTCTAACTAACTACTCTCTAACCCTATCACAACTAACTAACTAACTAACTACTCTATGACCCTACTCTCTAACATGAAACACAAATTTTTCACTTAGGCCGCTTAGCCACCGCTTTATCCTATCTTCTTTTTCTTCACAGCAGGTCTTAGACTTCCTTTCTAGCCCAGATATATATAGAGAGAAAAGTAGAGCAATCCATTAAACCTCAACTTGAAAAATGGTGAAGGTATCCAGGTACCTAAGAGCCAAAATGGCATTGCCAGGACTTCATTCACTCATGAATCATGGAGAGGGTGCTAATAATATGCCTCTTGCATCATTCTACGATGTTCCACTTTATTTCATAAATTTAGTGCAAAAGCCCATTCATGGACAAAGTTTAATTAATTTCAGCAAATTTAAAGTCTAATTAAAGTTGGAAATCTAGACTTGGAACATGCATATGAATATATGCAACCCCTTTTGTAATAATAATGCAAATAAGAAAGAGATCTGCAACACTCAACACACATCCTCCCAAAGTAACTAGCTTAGATGTGAGTACCAATCAGCATAATGAGACTTTGATACTTTATCCAACAACCTCACAAACCCGGAGCAATTATCGTTAATTTTTAAGGGAAAAAAGGGGAAATTTTTGCACATTGCAAATGCTCTCTTAGATGGTATTAACTATGTGTATAAGTCTAAATCCTGAGAAAACCAATAGAAATCAATTTCGCTTTACACCAATCAGGTAAATAAAATAAAATAAAATAAAAAAATATAAAAAGATGTTTCCAAAGAATCGAGCTTTACAAATAACAGTGGTGATAAACATGAGTCAAAGAAGCAACCCATTAATGATGTAAGGGAAAAGTTCGAAACTTTGTTAGTAATCTGAAATTGAAATCGAAGGAAAATTCATAAAAGTTGGTACCTCTACTCATAAGGAACCAAGGGATGGAAAAGACAGCAGAGATGAGAGCTAAGCCAAGAAAAACATGCTTCTTGTCACCGCTATGGAGGTAGTGATCCAACCTTGACCTGAATCCACCTCCAACGTTGCCACCGCTGTTGCCTTTTTTTGTGTCGCTGCTCATTTTCCCTTCACACCTTTTCCTCACTTTTTCACTCTTTCCTTCTTTCTCTTTCTCCCCCTTTTTACTTTTATTTTTTTAGGTTGCAGCTAAGATCATAATAAAAGGAATATTTGCCAGAAACAAATATAAATAAATAAAATGAGATTGCAGAGTGGAATAATTTTTTTTAAAGTAAATATAATTTCATAATTATTATCCCTTATTTACAACACAAAGAAAAAAGAAAAATAAGGAAAATTGAAGGGTACGGAAGAAGATTAATTTCAAAATAATTTTTTTTCCAAAGAATGACACTGTTTAACTTTATCATCTCACTTCTTTTTCTTTCCCCTTATTTTTATCTTTTACCGTATTCAAATAATTTATGTGAAATGTAAATATGGAATGTTCAATCCCTAGTTTAAAAATTACCACGTGGTTTATGTTAAAATCAATTATTCCCCTATTTTTTTTATCTCTTAGTTTCCATGTGATTTTTTATTTATTTATTAAATTCCATATCTAACATCGTCGTTGAAATTTCAGTAAATATGTTTATTTTTTCCTGTGAACAATAAAAAACAAAGAGTAAGTGATTAAAATTAGATACATACGATCAATGTTATTAAAATTGAAATCTTAAGTAGAATCGGGAGGGGATTAAAAAATCATAAAACGTAATTTAAAAAAATCGTAAAAAATTGTAAAAATTTAAAAACGTTTGGTATATTAGTAAAATCATTTTGATGAAAAAAAAAATCATAAAAACGTAAAATAGTATTGATAAATTGAGATTTTAACAACAATGCATACGAGAATATGTGATTAAAAAAATGGGATAAGGATCAAATGGTGGTAGCTCAGTTGACGCATGAGAGCTAAACATGTAGGGGTGAGAACATGGGTTCGAATCTCTCCGGTACCACATTTGGTAGGAGTTTAAAACAAAGTTATTAAAATCGGACCTACCCGGCCGGGTCGACCCGAGAATCGGTAAACCGGTCATATAACCGGTCCGGTTGAAGCAATGGACCGGCCATGCATAAGAACTTGTGCGACCCGGTCCGACCTGACCAGTTTTCATAAAAACCGGTGATCTGGCCCGGTCCAAAAAAAAAAATCCAAATTTTTTTCTCAACAAAAATCATAATGGACATATTTGAATATTTTTTTGCTTATTGACTTACATAAGTTATGTGCCTACGACATTAATATTATCTCAATTATGTACTATGCAGAAAATTTTGAATTAATTTATAGTTAGACATGTCGTTTTCTGAACCTAAAGTCCCGTATCACGATCATTATATTTTTATTTGATCTTTTATTGGATAATAATATGTGATTTATTATTTTTTATATTAAAATATTTAAAATATTTATCATTTTTTTAGATATTTGAGTACGTTTATAATTTTTTAATATAAATTATAAAATTACATATAATTACCGGGTCATGCGATTGAACCAGTGATCCACTGGTTGAACCAGTGACCCAGTACCTCGACCGGATCAATGACCATGCTGGTTTTAATAACATTGGTTTAAAGTCATAATCCTGGACCCGCCCCGAATCGAATTAGTTGCGAAGCAATGAACTGATTGAAATATTTTCAAAAATAAATAAATGGAATAAGTGATTAAAAAAAGGGGTTTGATTTTTATTTTTTTATGTTAAATGAGAATTCAATTCTCATGTTGTAGAGATAAAAAGTATGCGGGACCCATGTGTTAGAAAAAATTATATGTAGGACCCATATCAGCACGGAAATCGAAGGGTGTGTAGAAAAATTTGAATTCTCATGTTGAGAATTATAAAACCCTTAAAAAAATACAAGAGATAAATGATTCTAGCAAAAATCACAAAGGGTATTTTAGAAAGGGAAATAGATATATCATGTTGTAGGAAATTGGTTGTGTCATGCTATAGACACAACCAATGTAGACCCCACCACTTTCTTTTATTTTATTTTTATTTTAAAAGTGGTGGGGTCCACATAAATTGTGTCTATAACATGACACAACCAATTTCCTACAACATGATACATCCATTTCCCTTTTAGAAATAATATAAAAGTAAAGTAAAACGACACAATTGTTAGAAATATTGTGTTATTTTAAGTTACCTAAACATTTTTTTTTTTGGTAATATTCCAATCGGTTAATCGCTAAGCATTTGTTAAACATAATAAATGAGGATTCAAAGATCAAAGATATCCATGAAAATAAAAAGTAAAATAAAATAAAAATAGACTCATTCCAATATGGAACATGAAGTTTTTAATTAATCACCAATCTACATAACAAAAATTGTATTGCATATAAATTAAAGTTTGACAAAGAAACATTAATCCTAAATACAATTAAGAAAACTTTTGTTTATATATATATATATATATATTAATGAAAATATAGAAAAAAATATTCAAACAATGGGGAAGAATATTTTTGGTTATACAGGAAAAAAAATTCGAATTATTTTTTTTAATGAAAAGACACTTTTAATTTGTTGATTAGTGAAAAAAATAAAAAGATAAAGGTTATGTCAATCTCAAGTCTAATGGATTAGCAATTTAGCATGGATATTTTTTAAAATTGTGATTGATTTGATAGCTGAAATCTATTCTAAAAATATAATATGGCAGTAGATTATAATTTTTCTAATATTAAGGTAGTATTATTCAAAATGTTTCTATACCGAGTTAAAAAAAAGAAAAAAGTTCAAAAATCTTCCTGTTTTTTTTTTTTGGTAAACATTTCTGTTTTTTATTTTTATTTTTCACGGAAGCAAAATATATATATTTATTAAAATTTTAACAATGTTACAAATAAACTTGGCGGGAAAAAAAAGGTGAGATAAGTGATAAAAAATATAAAGAAATAATTGATTAGGGAATTTTTTGAATTTTTTTAACTCCATCTATAATAAATTATAATTTTTTAATAAATAATTATAAAATATAATTTTATATTAAATAACTGAAAATAATAATATATTATGTTAATCTATTTTTATCTAACGAAATAATTTTTTTTTGCAAAATCTAATGAAATAATTTACTGATGTGAACTACAGTTCCTACTCAAGATAGTTAAAATCTTAATTTATCACTATGATTTTATGTTTTTATGTTTTTTTTCATCAAAATGATTTTACCAATATTTCAAATGATTTTACGTTTTTATGATTTTTTTATGTTATGATTTTACATTTTACGATTTTTTATCTCTTTTTTGATTTTATGTAAAATCTTGATTTCAACTAACTTTTTCGTACCCATTCTTTTGCTAAAAAAGGGGAAAGCTTTTTCATCAAAATGATAAACAAAGCAATGACGAGGGGGGAAAAATAATAAATAAAAATTACAGTTTAAAAACATGGCGTCGTTTGAGGCGTATCCTTTCACCGATTTTTAAAATAATGGTTGAAAAACATTTCCTAGAGTCTAATTTACAAAGACAGAGTTATAAACATTAAAAATTGTGTGGTGGCTTGGAGTCACAGGAGTGGGACAGCAGTTCGCAAAGGCATGAAAACAAAAATTAAAGAATGTTTACGTAGGATTGAAAGAAAAATAAACCATGGACTCTATTCTTTTTTGAAAATATCTGGACTCTATTCTAAATTACAGACTTTTTATATAATTTATTTTAAGGTGCATTAGTATATATAATTTTCAGAAAGTGGACCGTAAATGCAATCTGTATGATGGGGTCAGTCACACTATAATGCATCAAAGGCCATAATGTTGATGTCACCCACTTATTACAAAGTGGGTGACAAAAGAATGATGGCGGATCACTATCAGGTATGAATTTGCTGCTGTAAAACTATTTATGACTTAACTTTTTCTTTAATCTTATTTATTAAAGTGTGTATCATATGTAAAGTTGTGTTATTTTAAGAAAGAAAAAGAGAAAGATAAACGAAGAAAGAGAGAGTTGACAAAAACAATTAAGGTGTGGGTCCCACCTCTTTATGAGAGTGAAAAGATATAAGTTGTGTCATTTAAAAGAATAAACACTTTTTCCTTATTACAATCTAAGGAGACTTGTGTAGGCAAAATTCTTATAATCATAAACATAGAAGCGATGTTATTGTTATACAAAAAAAAGAAGCGATGTTATTCTTACATAGACATAGATGCAAGTTGGTTATATGGTCATTAAGGATGACAATTTTCAACATGATCTATTGACACATAACACGAACATAATATGAAAATTTTGTGTTCAGTCTCACCAATTTTCAAGTTTATGTCGTGTTCGGGTTGACAAAACCTGACCCGAAAAATTTCGTATCGTGTTGCGTGTCAACCTGATAACCCGAAATTGACTTGAACTAATCTTCTTTCAAGTTATTTGTGTCGTATTATGTTGTAAATAAGTTATTCATGTCTTATCGTGTCAACCAACATAATAAAGTTATTTGTATCGTGTCGTGTCAATCTACAAAATAAACAGGTTGTGTTAGTGTCAAAGGTTTTGACCTGATTTCAAATTCCTGTCGTGTTCATATTGAGTGTATTTGTGTTTGTGTAAAATTCGCGTCGTGTCATATCATATTGTGTCGATCCAAATTGCCAGCATAATAGTCATCCTTTGACCAAATATGCTTTTTCAGTAAGTGCTGTTATAGCACATATGCTGCCAATAGCATTACTGATATAAGGAAGTTACAATATATTCAAGGCACTAATAACGTTTAGAAGTCTCTATCTGAACCGAACCCGGACCTTTTTTTAAGTTTGCCCGTTATTCCCGAAATTCCTAGATTTGATGGAATATGGGTTGATATGGTGATGTTTTCTTTAAGATCTGAGATATGGACAAAGATGATTATATATCATGGAAAATTATGGGGGAAAACTGTCAATGACATTATGGCAGATACTTTACTAATGGGAAAGAAGTTAATGATGCTGTATTAATAGTGACTCACTTTTACTTTGTGATTATGACTAGTGTGGTCCATAACTCCATGGCCACTCAGCTAAAGACATGCCTGATGTGACTGTACAATCAATCATATTAACCCAATTTCAAATCGTTTAGGTGTTTGTATTGCGTGTTTGCCAAAAACTTAGTTGTTGGGTCTAGGAATATCAGACCAACCAGAGCCCGGTGCACCAAAAAATAAGTTCTTGTTGCTTATTGGTGTCAAATGGCATGAGTTGTGGTTACATTAATTGTTTTGTCCTCTTATAAGGTGAAGCGTTCCACTGCCAGTTTCATAAAGCCAAATCACAATATTCTTATGAAGTGTAAAAATCACAAGAAAAGTAAATGTTTTTTTTAAGGAGCACAAAAATAAAAAAAAGACCAGTCTCAGAGAAACTTGAGTGTGTGTAAGCATGCGTTTCTGTCAATAAGTGAAGGCAAGCCTACCAAACAACTTAACCTCTTAAAACCGCAACTAGCACGTAGCCTATTGACCTCATCCATTACAATTAAAACTAGCCATGGAATTTGAGCACAAAATCAAGTTTATGCAACTTTAAGTGGAGAAAAGCACAAATAACATGCAACATAAATTCACCATACAAGTGTATTCAGATCCCAAATACAAACCGATTTCAATGATATGTCCTATACTGCACTAAGCATATTCAGATGGTTAACATGAGAAGATGTCTTTCAAAGAGACCTTCATCATTAGAAAGCCTATTCTGCATTGCCCTTCTGTTTTCTCCTTGTTCTTCTGTATAATTTGGAAGGTGGAGAAGGGGAGAGCTCAAATGGAAGTGGTGGAAGGTCCATCTCCCCCTTTAAAATCTTAACAATATCCCCAATATCAGGCCGCAATTCTGAAATTTTCTGTAAGCAAGTGAGTGCCAAGTTAATACACAAGCTTGCTTGGTCCTTGTTGTAATCTTCTTTCAATCTCTCATCAACTAGTTCTAAAATATCACCAACTCTAGCCAATTGCCTACACCAGCTTATTAAGTTAGCTTTCTCTAGCTTCATGGGGGATGCAAGAACATGTAATGGTCTTCTACCTGACACAATTACAAGAATCAGAACTCCTAAACTGTAGATGTCAGCTTTCTCCATTAAGAACCCACATCCACCGTACTCTGGTGCAATATAACATAGTGTTCCTCTCATGCTAGTTGTGCTGCTTAGCTCACGGCTGAAAAGATCTCCACTCCACATGTCACTTCCAATGGAACGAGTACTTTTCTTTTTCCAACCTCTTCTGAAACTAAACTCCCCAACATCACACTCATTCTGTCTCTCCCCGGCGAAGTTGTTGCGCCTGCAAAGATAAAATCGTCTACCCAAATCAAAATGTGGTACTTTCAAGCCTTTCTTCCATTTAGTATGAAGTTTTCTAAGCTTGTTGCTCTTCTTGCTTAATTCATTATGGTGCTCTTCTTTCCAACACTCTTGCATGTTCCTTTGCTTCTTCTTACTATTTTTCTTTCCTCTTGATTCTTTCTTCTCAATTCCATCATTAGTATTTCCTATCCTGAATACTTGTATTCGGGGTCCATTTGCATCATTGGGTTTATCTATTGGACTAGAATTTTCCAACTCTATTTTCTCATGAATATTGTTCTTCCCATCATCCCAATCAGGGTTTGATGGACTAATCTGACTCCCTATCCACTCCATGACGTAGTCTTTGCTGCATAATTCACCATTTCCATCTTGTTTCCACCACCAGTCTTTTCCCCATTGTTTCCCATTTGTCTTCTCATCATCCACCAATGAAGAGTTAACAGTTAGCTCCTTACTATGATCAATGCTAGAAAAATCATCATCGTAAGGAACAAACTTATTGTTCCAATCATCCCCACCAATATCCGAAGTTGAAATTTCTTTGCCCTTTGCATTAACACTCCTGATTTCACTCTCATTGGCTATATTGGCATTATAATTCAAAGAATTCAAGTTCAAAGCTCCAACATTGAAACACGTCCTGCTATTTTTGGATGAAGAAGAGGCTTGCAAAGCTAGAGCAAAATCTACTTCACTAACACTCTCAACTGGAGTACCAATAGCTGGAGTTTCAGAATATTGATTAGCTGAAAGCTCTTGGCTTTTCCATAATTCCTGGCTCTTCCCCAAGTCCTGGCTAAACAAATCTATACCAAATTCACCCTCTACTTTAATCCTTGACAACCCAAAGTCTGAGATCCTCCCATTGTACTCAGCATCAAGTAGAACATTGCTTGGCTTAATATCCCCATGGATCACTGGGGGATCACATCCATGGTGCAAGAATTCCAACCCTCTAGCAACATCCAATATTATGCAAAATCTCCTCTCCCAACTCAAACACAAGCATCCATCTCCAAAGAGGGACTCCTGCAAGCTTCTGTTAGGCATATATTCATACACCAAAACTCTTTTGTTCTTTTCAACACAATAGCCCAAAAGGGTCACCAAGAAGGGTGATCTTAACCCACCAAGAATCTGCAACTCATTCTGAAACTCTCGCTCTGTCTGCAAAGACAAAGCGTCCATGCGCTTCACTGCAACCAGCTTCCCGTCTTTAAGTATTCCCCTGAAAACAGTGCCAGAGCCACCTCTACCAATGACATTGGCTGTGTCAAAGCCATTGGTGGCATGCTTAAGCTCTTTGTATGAGAATCTTTTGAGCTTCAAGGGAGCACTTGCTTCAAAAGGGGTAGTTTTAGCTCTGTGTACAAGGGAGTGCCATAGATAGTATAGAAAGTAAAGGACTGAGCAGAAAATCACCACACATGCAGAGATGATGAGTGCCAGGAAGAGGATCCTGGTTTTGTTGAGAAAACTGGGACTTGGAGGGATAGGTCTTGATGGCATGGTGAATGGTGATGGATTCTATGTCTTAAGGTCTCAACTCTCAATGGTTTCTGGATAAAGGAAAAGGTGAATGATGAAGAATTGGGAGATGGGCATTCTCGTTTTTCATTTCTTTCTATTTGTTTTGCCAATGGGTATCCAAAGCTGACTGCTTTACCTTCACATGATCATCAATGGAGCTGTAGTGCATTCTATTATACTAGTACTATTGTTAAGTTTAGTTTAGTTTAGTTTTTTTTTTTTTTTTCGTATTCCTTGACTTATGGTTCCTATCTATTATTCCAGCATAGTTCTATATCCTTATTTATTTTATCATGAGATTAGTGATTGAAAAATGAAGATTAGAAAAAGGGAGGGAAGTGGAAGGAGGGGACCTACGGTGCTTTTGACTAAAGATGAAGTTTTTTTTTGTATAAACACAACGAGTGAGGCAATTATGTTCGGGACCAGGTATAGGATTAAAGTTTTAAACTTTTCTCAAATATGGTATTGGAGAAGATCGAATACATATGCTTTTACTGAGTCCAGATTAAAGCTTTAAACTCTTCTCAAAGATGATATTAGAAAAGATCGAACACATACTCTGATTCTCACTGCTTAAATCCCATATGCCGTCTGAAGTTCCATCATTTAGTTAAAGATAAAGTTTTGAGTGTTACATTACTTACACGCGGAAAAATGGGGAGAAAAAGGAAAAGGAAAAGAAAAGGAAAACTCAAATGGATTACAAGAACAGAATGAGAAGTAGTGCATGGTAATGGGTACACATACTGGTGTTTAGAATTTAGTGATAATGCAGAATGCTTTTCAATTATTTATCTGTACAAAAGGTTCATACTTCGTTCTTCAGAGGATCGATCGCGTCACATTGTCGAATATCAGTGAGTTTTATCCTCATAATGCAGTTCGGTCCCATGTTTGCTCTAAAATGCTACAAAATATAAAATTATAACTCAAGAGAAGAGACTGTTATTATTTGCTTAGAGTGTAATTTTGATTTGGTAAATTTTTTTCATACTATCATTTTAAATATTGCAATAACACATTATCTAATAATTTTGAATATATTAACAATTATATAAGATGTCAAACACGTTAAATGCTGTAATAAAAAGGTAAAAAAAAAAACTCACGTGGACGTTTTGGAAAATGGATTAAAAAAATATTATAATTCATTTTCATATGTTAAATTACATTTTTCACAATAAAAATATATATAATATGGATAAAGTGTGTGTCATTTTAAAGGATGTAAAGTTGTGTCATTTTAAGAGAGAGAAAGAGATAGATAAAGAAGGAGAGAGAGTTGACAAAAAAAATAAAGGTGTGGGTCCCACCTCTTTGTGAGAGTGAAAGGATATAAGTTGTGTTATTTAAAAGGATAAACATTTTTCCCATATAATATTCATTTTTATATTTTATTGCCCCTTTTTTTTTTCGTCCCTAATACCTGTTTTTTTAGTAGTGTTTAGTTTTGACTAATTAAGTGAAAATAAGATAAAAAGGTGGTAAGAAATTAACAAAATCAGTTATGACAAAGAACAACCATCTTTATTATTATCTCTAAAGCATATACCAGATTCTCAAACAAGTGCTAAGATCATCGAATCAACAATGACCCAAGTTTGAACCTCTAAAATTGCGGTTCAAATTCCTGCTTTGATTCGAACAAAGCGTAGAACGATTAAGAGCTAAGGAGTCTGATTGATTTTTTTGATTTTTTTTTTCTTAAAATTATTTTGTAGAATAGTTAATTAAATAAGTGTTTTTTAAATTTTTTGTTTTGAAACTTAAAAGTCAAAACAGAAAACAAAAACAATTCAAATATGTTCTCGGGAAAAGCATCTAAAAGGATATAAGCATCTATGTTCTCTAACTTTGATTCTAAAAACAAAAAAAATACAGTTACAGTTTTAGTTATTTTTTTTTTACAAAATAAGGCCTTATCAAACATATTTTTTTATTTTGAAAGTCAAAAAGCTAATTTTCTAAATAGATTTCAAACTGGCCGTAAGTTTCGATAGAAACCCTAGATCCCAAAAAATTAGGGTTTAGATATTTCGCGAGAGAGAAAAAATACAAGGTGATTGAAAACACAAAACAGAGAGATATACAAGAGTGAAAAACACACTTTTTCATTTTGTATCAATAGGACAAGTTAGAAAACGCGAATCAATATACACCCACACAAAAGGGGACCAAAACGACAGTATTTTGACATACCCAAGTAACATTTGATACAATTTTAATTGAAGTTTATTTATATATTTTGGAAAAAAAATTGTATACCGTTAGTCGTAAGACTTTTCTTATTTTTCTACCACGGAGCTCTTAATTACTATTTACTAGGAAAGCCTGAACGATAATATAAAGCTTTTTCTTAGCAATTATCATAAATATCACATTTTTTCATGAAAAAATAATAATTATCATAAACCTGTAATTTTTTTTTTGGACTGGGGAGTTTGTCTATTTTGATCAATTTTTTCATTTTGTTTTCTTGTTTTACAGCAAGCGGTTTGTCTTTAAATCTAAAATATTTTAAATCATTTATTTATATTTTTAATATTTATTTTAAATCATATCTTCATGAATTGTGTATATTTATTTATAACTTATTTTTAAAAAAAATAATATTTAAATTGAAAAACACCTATTGATTGCATGAAATATACACTCACTTTATAAAAGTATTTTTGTTACTAATGTTGGAAGGAAGAAACAACTTAGAAAGAATTAAATGGAAGAGACTTCTTTTGTTTCTGCTCAATTTTTTTTTTTTTTTGGAGTTATAGGAAATCGAACACACCAACACACACCCACACCCCTAGGCTAACCCTAGTGATTTATATTTTTTCACCTTATCACACCCAAAAAACTTCAAAAAAAAATCTGTAACTTTCCTCATAATCCTTTATTCCCTCTCCAAAATTTTGAATTATTTACCTTTTTATTTAAAGTTTTTTTATCATTTACCCATCTAAGTGAGGGGGGTAAGTGATAAAGAAACTTTAAGTCATGGAGTAAGTGATAAAAAAAATTTAAATAAGGATGTAGATAATTCAAAAATTTTGTAAGTGGATAAGTGATAATTAAAAAAACTCAGAAGGGTTTGTTTTTGAAGTTTTCCTTTTTTTCTTTCTTTGACTTAATACAAAATGGTTGAGAACACTCATATTTATGCCAACACATTTCTCGTTCAATTGTTATAAGTAGTTCTCTGGAGTTTTTTATAATCTCCTAGTCTATACATTAATTATAATAGGTGCAACTAATTTCTAGATTTTTTTATGAATTACTCAGGAGTAGATTATTCTAGAAATTGGATTAAAAAACTCTAAATATATTTGAACCAATAATACAAAGTCCAATAGATCAAAATCAAAATCATTATTCAACAACTAGGTATAAAATAAAAGAATTAAAAGATATATTGAGAATAGAAAAGGAAAAATAGGAAAATTAAGTGTGTGAAACAATAGAAACTATCATACCAATATTCTTTCAAAATTACGTATTTATTTTGAACAATCTGAAATTCGAAATTTTAAATTCAATAAAAAGAAAATTCTTTTCACGGACATGCATTCACGATCTCTATTCATGGAGATCAATAGAAACAAAAACAAATTTCACAATTGTTGAAGACCTGATCGTCATTCAATTCACAATTTCGTTATGGTTATTTTTGAAAAAATATATATACAATAATGTTATAACAAAGACATTATCTTTGTTACATATTTGATTCAAATATCATAACAATCAAGAATCAAGAGAGCTGACAGGCAAAATAAATTAAATCCCAAAACCAAAACTATCATATCAGATAAACTATCATACCAATATTCTTTTAAAAATTGAATTTTCGAAATTTTTAAATGGTTTATCAATTAAATTTCAAAATTATGTATTTATTTTGCACAATCTGAAATTCGAAATTTTAAATTCAATAAAAAGAAAACTGTTTTCACGGACATGCATTCACGATCTCTATTCATGGAGATCAATAGAAACAAAAACAAATTTCACAATTGTTGAACACCTGATCGTCATTCAATTCACAATTTCGTTATGGTTCTTTTTAAAAAAAAATATATACAAATATACAATAATGATATAACAAAGACATTATCTTTGTTATATATTTGATTCAAATATCATAACAATCAAGAATCAAGAAAGCTAACAGACAAAATAAATTAAATCCCAGAACCAAAACTATCATATCAGATAAACTATCATACTAATATTCTTTTAAAAATTGAATTTTCGAAATTTTAAATGGTTTATCAATTAAATTTCGAAATTATGTATTTATTTTGCACAATCTGAAATTTGAAATTTTAAATTCAATAAAAAGAAAACTCTATCAGATAAACTATCATACCAATATTCTTTTAAAAATTGAATTTTCGAAATTTTTAAATGGTTTATCAATTAAATTTCAAAATCATATAGAATTAGGGTAATAAGAAATTGAGCCTTAATTAACTTAGAAAGAATTTATTGATATTATATTAAGAGCAGATTCTTGACGATTTAATTCATAGCATAAAGAGGAAATTGAGGAAAATTGAAACCTTAACTACGCTCTTTTTTGATTTTCAAAACTTTCATCTTTTTACTTTCTTGCTTTTAATTCTGAAATTGAATGCTATTGCTTGTTTTTAATCTCAATTCTTTTCATCTCAAATTCGATTGTCCAACTAAATCGTTGTTAGCGAACTAGTGCTTGAAAACCAATCCTCGTGGGAACGATCTCGTACTCAGTACACTTTTATTACTTTTACGACCGGTGCACTTGCCGAAGTCGCAACAAAGAATAATGATCAAGAAGAAGTGTCCAATCAATGGAACAATGATTCCTATTTATAGAGGGCCCCCATGAGTGTTGAAGCATCGCATGGCAGGAGGCCAGAAGTGGGTTATTATTTCAAAACTCTTTAAATGTTGCATGCTTCGGCTCAAACACTTTTAAATCATGACCAGACTAAGTAGCGTAAGTGATCCGAAACAAAAAAAATGTCTTGTATAGAATAGAAAACAGATAACCAAACAAAAAATTCATGTGATAAAAATAATAGTACTCAATTCATTGCATTACACATATGTAACTGCCATTAGTGAATTACCAAAGACTTGGTACAAACCAAAAAGGAAAAGGGACACAAGGACTTGATTTCTCCGTAGTAAAATATCTGACGCGGTTATCATCCAAGCAAATACTCCCCAATTGAACGCCTGCCCATGGGTTTGGAGCACAATAAAAACGAAAAGCAAAAAAGATAATATTTCTTGTAATTAACTTTTCAGTGCTATTAAGTGCTGCCCTTGACATTACCATGCTCTTGATATAGCCAACAAACAGCACGCGGTCCCCCAAGTTATCAACCTTGATCCACTGATTAGTTTCATTACTTGTCTTCAACTTGAATACTTCAACTCTGGTCATCTCAGGCGGGGTAAGATATTCGGTGACAGTGCTCAAATAGCCAGCATGTTGTGCTTCGTAAGCACAGTTACAGAACATGTAAATGAGGAATAAATCTCCTAATGCATCATCTTTGACTAGGCAGGGGAAAACTTTACCCATGTCAAAACGTTGGTTACCAATTACAGTTGATACTACTCGTGGCGTTGGTGGAAGCATAGCTAATACTTTAGGCTTTGGGGGGTTGTCACTCGAATCTTGCAAATCATAAATCAATATGGACTTGAAAGTTAGAGCATACAATTTCGTATCAATAATTTCCACATCCATAAAATGAACCCCTGTATCCCTATCTGCTTCAATTGTAGTCCATGACTTGTCAGAAAGTCTACAAAATGTAATGTGACAATAATCATTGAAGAGACAAACCAAAAAACAATCCAAGCAATCGGGTTTGGAGGAGGCTACCATTTTTTTCATCAACAACTTATCAGCTTGAAGGGGAGAGTTGGATGGGAAATTTAACACTGATGGGACAAAGACTCTAGCATTAGTTACTGGATTGAAGAAGAAAATGGTAACACTACGACTACCCACATTAGAATATTCCCTCACAATCATCCATCCTTCAACTGAGCCTCGAATTCTCTGTATTTTCTCAAGTAGTGGTCTTTTGGAATAAAGTAGACTTTCTGTCCTCAAGCTTAAAACTCTGGATGATTCCTTATATTTGAGGACAAGCACTGGCAGTTGAGGCAATGGGTGGCAATGCTTGTTTGCAATGGCATTAGCAACGGTATCCCTCCAAGGGGTGCATATTTCACGCAATCCAAGGCAATCTTTGAGGCACAATCGCTTCATAATCAGTTCCATGATATCATCTGGGAGACTTGTCCACGTGCACTCATGTTTCTTCTCTTCTTTTCCACTCAATGTTTTATTAGCAGTTGTTCTAATCTTTAACAAGCTTACTTTCAGCGTGTTCCATATGCTATCAAAGCAGCGTGGTTGAACGAGGGATGAACATGCACAACTTTTCTCATGATGTGATGGCATCTCTCCAAAGGGAAAAGACATCAAGCTGTGCCAAAAAAATATTGTATTTTTGTCTTAACTTTAGAACTTTGTTACAATCAATAACAACAAAAATAGAGAAAGATTAAATGTAAAACCAAATACTTCCAAGTCCACAATCACTCAAAGCTGTATAGAAAATAAGAAGTTGTAGAATGCAAAGAAAAATTAAAATCAAAATTGACCAAAAAATACAAAAAAGCAAAACTTGCAAAATATTGAGCAAGGAGAGAGCCGTGAAAAACAACCGCAGCGCAGAACACCTTCAGAGTGGAACAAGAAGGCTTCTTCAGATTAGGAGTGAGATTCTTTTTTTTTTTTTTTGATAACAGTGAGATTCTTTTTTAGGTTATTTGAATTTGAACGAAAGCAAACATATGTGATATCTGCGACTCCTACGGTTTGTATTTGTAGTGAAATTAGGAAAATATCTTCCTGTTATATATGTGACTGGATCAATTTCTATGGGTACAAGAATAATATCAAACATAACCCAATCAATTACAGTGGTTTGATATACCAAAATCAATGACTAGAAATTGAAAAAAAAAATTATTATTCTTATAATGGTATAAATTGATTTAGTTCCTGTATTAAATTAGGAAAAAGTATGGAAAATCTATATATATATATATAAAGGAGAGTTCACTGCTGGAAAGTTTTACCAAGTGTCACTCCCTGGTTAATTCTACAATTTGGTTATATACAAACTTTCTTTATTGGGTAAATTGAAAAAAAAAACTCTTTTAAAAATTGAATTTTAATTTTTAAATCAAATAATAGTTGCAGACAAGGCATTGAATGTCTCACTGCCCATCACATTGGTATCCAAAAAAAAATTAGCTGTTTTAATTGCTTTTTATGTTGGAATTGGTCATCTCATATGAAATTCGAAATTTTAAATGGTTTATCAATTAAATTTCGAAATTATGTATTTATTTTGCACAATCTAAAATTCGAAATTTTAAATTCAATAAAAAGAAAATTCTTTTCACGGACATGCATTGACGATCTCTATTCATGGAGATCAATAGAAACAAAAACAAATTTCACAATTGTTGAAGACCTGGTCGTCATTCAATTCACAATTTCGTTATGGTTATTTAAAAAAAAATATATACACAATAATGATATAACAAAGACATTACCTTTGTTATATAATGATTCAAATATCATAACAATCAAAAATCAAGAGAGTTGACAGACAAAATAAATTAGATAATCAGGTGTTTTAATTGCTTTTTATGTTGGAATTGGTCATCTCATCTGAAATTCAAAATTTTAAATGGTTTATCAATTAAATTTCGAAATTATGTATTTATTTTGCACAATCTGAAATTCGAAATTTTAAATTCAATAAAAAGAAAACTCTTTTCACGGACATGCATTCACGATCTCTATTCATGGAGATCAATAGAAACAAAAACAAATTTCACAATTGTTGAAGACCTGATCGTCATTCAATTCACAATTTCGTTATGGTTATTTTTGAAAAAATATATATACAAATATACAATAATGATATAACAAAGACATTATCTTTGTTATATATTTGATTCAAATATCATAACAATCAAGAGAGTTGACAGACAAAATAAATTAAATCCCACAACCAAAACTATCATATCAAATAAACTATCATACCAATATTCTTTTAAAAATTAAATTTTCGAAATTTTAAATGGTTTATCAATTAAATTTCGAAATTATGTATTTATTTTGCACAATCTGAAATTCGAAATTTTAAATTCAATAAAAAGAAAACTCTATCAGATAAACTATCATACCAATATTCTTTTAAAATTTGAATTTTCAAAATTTTTAAATGGTTTATCAATTAAATTTCGAAATTATGTATTTATTTTGCACAATCTGAAATTCGAAATTTTAAATTCAATAAAAAGAAAACTCTTTTTACGTACATGCATTCACGATCTTTATTCATGGAGATCAGTAGAAACAAAAACAAATTTCACAATTGTTGAAGACCTAATCGTCATTCAATTCACAATTTCGTTATGGTTAATTTTTAAATCGAATAATAGTTGCAGACAAGGCATTGAATGTCCCACTGCCCATCACATTGGTATCCAATAAAAAATCAGCTATTTTAATTGCTTTTTATGTTGGAATTGGTCATCTCATCTGAAATTCAAAATTTTAAATGGTTTATCAATTAAATTTCGAAGTTACGTATTTATTTTGCACAATCTGAAATTCGAAATTTTAAATTCAATAAAAAGAAAATTCTTTTCACGGACATGCATTCACGATCTCTATTCATGGAGATCAATAGAAACAAAAACAAATTTCACAATTGTTGAAGACCTGATCGTCATTCAATTCACAATTTCGTTATGGTTATTTTTGAAAAAATATATATACAATAATGATATAACAAAGACATTATCTTTGTTACATATTTATTTCAAATATCATAACAATCAAGAATCAAGAGAGCTGACAGGCAAAATAAATTAAATCCCAAAACCAAAACTATCATATCAGATAAACAATCATACCAATATTCTTTTAAAAATTGAATTTTCGAAATTTTTAAATGGTTTATCAATTAAATTTCGAAATTATGTATTTATTTTGCACAATCTGAAATTCAAAATTTCAAATTCAATAAAAAGAAAACTGTTTTCACGGACATGCATTCACGATCTCTATTCATGGAGATCAATAGAAACAAAAACAAATTTCACAATTATTGAAGACCTGATCGTCATTCAATTCACAATTTCGTTATGGTTATTTTAAAAAAAATATATACACAATAATGATATAACAGACATTATCTTTGTTACATATTTAATTCAAATATCATAACAATCAAGAGAGTTGACAGACAAAATAAATTAAATCCCAAAACCAAAACTATCATATCAGATAAACTATCATACCAATATTCTTTTAAAAATTGAATTTTCGAAATTTTTAAATGGTTTATCAATTAAATTTCGAAATTATGTATCATACCAATATATATTTGATAATTTTTTATTTAGTTTCTTATCTCATGCCCTGTACCCTAAAAATTTATTTAAAATTGATTTCATTTGTCAAATTTGTTGGCATGAGTTGTATATATAGATTATACATGTCCAGCTCAAAATTACACCCAAAAAACAAGCATATAATTTATTTCAAGATTATATAGTCATTTTTATTATAATTTTTTAACTTAGAACTACGTCGTTTTGGGAGTGAACGCAGATAACTTATCTACATATTCATTGTGAAAATATTAAAGTCATATATATATATATATATATATATATATATATATATATATATATATCTAAAAATGTTAAAGAGGACATAATTGTGGAGATAATACAGAGATGTGGATTCAAAAGAACTAAAGACTATGTACCAAAAAAAAACACTAAAGACTTGGAAAGTATAAGGAGATTCTCAAATTTATTTCTACACTCACTAACAAATGGCAAAGTTCATCAATAATCGAATTTAATGAACAGGATCACCATGCATTTTGACAAGCAAGTTTCTATATACTGTAAAATAATTGTGCAGAAACATTAGAGAAAAAAAAAAAGTAGTCTAGAAATTTTTTAATGAGGTGGCAATTCATGAATAAATCCTATATAGATTGTCCTTATCTTTTTACAATTTAGGATTATTTGCACGCAAAATCACTTCTCAAGTTGCTTCAAGGGAAAAATATTTGCAGCAACAATTACAACTAAATCCTAAACCCTGACTTCAAAATATTCTCCCTCAAACCCATAACTTCAAACAATCTTCTATTGTTGGATATATTAATAATATAGTTCAATAGTATCTTCACATACAAGCCCAATATGTGAAATCATAGTTATTTAAATGTATATGGGCTCGAGCCCAATATCTTCCATTATCTCTAGGATTTCCTGAGCTGAAAGTGTCACTGTTGAACATTTCAAAGTTAGTGCCTCTTGGTGTAATACTTCAAGCACCAACCCTGCCTCCAAACTAGGGATGGCAAAAATAAGCCAACCTGTCGGGTTGGCTTGTAACCCATACAAAGTAAGCCGAGTTGGGTTGGCAAAAATGAGTTGACAACCCAAGTCAGCCTGATCCAAGCCAGCTCAAAAAAAAAAACTGAGCCAACTCGCGAGTCAAACTAGTCAGCTCACGGGTTATCCTTTTTCTTATTTATTAAAAAATACAAAAGAATAATAAGAAGGTCAGATCTGTTCAAATAAAATATAAATTTTTTTTTATGTAAGTTTATGTTTAGCAATTTTAATTATCTTATATCATCTTTTTTTTTATCTTACTTCAATTATCATGTTTTTTCATTTTTTTAGGCTATCCCCCCCTTTTTCGAGCCATCCCTAAATCGGTTCGGGTCGGATTAGGTTTTCTGTCTCATTTTTTTTTAGTCAACCCTAACGTTAGGGGTGAAAGTGAGTTGGGATGGGCCGAGCTTTGCCCCGTAAAGCCCAAACTTATGCCAAAAAATTTAATTTGGCCTGGCCCAAGCCTAGTATGAGTCTAATTGTTAGTCTGGATTCGCTCGTTTATAAAAAACAAATGGCATGCCTTGACCCGTTAGCCTGTTAATTTTTAACTTACAAGCCGAAACATAAATCAACTTCACAAAATACTCAAATTTTGTTACTAAAACAAAAATCACAATTTCAACGTTTAAATAGAACCATGAATCACAACAAAATTCATATAGACAATCTCACATGCTGAGATATTGGTTCCTTCTACATAAAAAAATAAAGTCAAATTTCTATTAAAATTTAATCGAATATAATTAAATTATAAAATAATGTCAATTGATTAAATTTATACTTTTTTTTCAAGTCATACCTATTATGTAGCCAATCTCCGCCGTATATTAAAGCTTGGATGTTATTTTCAGCCAAGCTAAAACGATAGGCATTAATAACTCCTCCTCCAGCACTAAATGTTGATTCTGATAGTACTGTAGAGATTGGTACAGATCTTATGCAACTTTCAAAGATAGCATTGGTAAGGAAACGAACCTAGATCCTTCCACCACCTACTTAGCTCACATGCACCAAGTGAACCTATGAAGCACCGACACTTCAAAAATCCTGACGTGTCGTGTCCGACACTTTCCGACACTCTCCGACACTTTCCGACACTCTAATACGCGTTATAGAAATTCAAAAAAAAGTTCAAAGGTTGTGTTGCGTTAAGTTTTTAGTTCCAACTATTAGATTCGTTGGATTACGATTACTATTTTATTGAGTTTAATATAAATATTTGGGATATTTTATGTTGTTTTTTCAAAATTGTTGAATATTATAAGTTTAGTTTCATTTTTTTAAGTTATTGAATATTAAATATAATATACACTACATAAATAAAAATATTATTTAATATGAAAACGTGTCCTAACGTGTCGAAATTTAACATTTTTTAGAATTAACGTGTCGGAGTGTCGTGTCGTATCGTTCACGTGTTCCGTGTCAGTATTGGTGCTACATAGAAGTGAACTATCACCATTTGATACTACTATGAATAATTTTTTCATTTAATTTAAAATAAATAATATGATATAGGCCGGCCTGTAGGCTTGACATGTAAAAGAAAAGCCTATCATCTACTTTCTAAATAGGCTTCTTTAAAAGCTCGGGCCTGTTATATTTGACTATATGTAATAGGCCAAGCCCGACCTGATATAGGCTAGGCCGTAGGCCCCTGTAGGCCGGCACGGCCCACTTTCACCCCTACGGCTAACCCGACTCGTTATTTCGGGTTACAAACGGGTTGGGCCGGGTTGACCCGTTTTGCCATCCATACTCCATGCCCTTTTCTCTCAAACTCATAACCTCCAAAAATCTTGAAATATTAGCTTTGTGTCTGATTTGAGCGGGTAAAGTGCCTATTCGAAGATCTCATCGAGAGAAACTCATATTTTAGATCACTTCCGCGATTCGACGGAAGGATTTTATAGTTGTAATTTTAAAAGTTGTTTTTTAAAAAAAAAACTTTAATATTATAACTATGTACTATCCCTAGTGCATAGTTATAATTGATTGCATAAGAGAATTCTTTTTGGAGGTACCCTTATTCAGTGGCGGACCCAGAAAATTATATGAAGAGGGACGGAAATTTTAACTAATCCAACTTATAGAATTTTAAATAAAATATAATTTAACAAGTATACTAAATTGACGAATTTAACATAGATTATTTCATTGCCATGTGCCATGTCAACAATGAAAAGTAGGAGAATCACAGTCTTAAACCAAAAAACATGTACAGCGATCTCAAGAGATGCACACATTAAATAATTTTAATAACAAATATAATCACATAACTAAAATAAATCCAAAAGAGGGAGAAACTCGTAGAACTCAAATTATGCAAGCACCTAAAACTAACATCATAAAGTTCCATAATGTCCACAGCACTACAGACCCATCTACTTCAATTATCAAGCACCATAAAGCTAAACAAATAAATTCCAAAAAATATTGCAAACTATAATTATTTTATACCCATTTTTTTCTTTCACTTTGTGTTGGTTTTTGAGCATTCGGAACAACATGAAACTACAAAAAGATCACAACTTTACAAAGAGAAAGTGAAAATACTCACAACAGGAAAATGAGTATCAAGCTTCTTTCTCATGCTAACAGATTTTGGGTATCAAATGAAGCAAAAGAAGGAGACTCAGAAAGTGAAATCGACAGCTTTGAACAAAAACACTGTACCAATCATCAACAAGGTGAAATCAATTCAACTCATTTCAGATCCAAACGATACACAATGCTAATTTTGTTAAAGTAACCCACTAGTTATGAAAAATAAAATATAGTATGTATTTTTTTGGGGATGTAGACATTTTTTTCAGATTTTAGAGGGGGGGCCGCCCATGCACGCCCCCCATGTAGGTCCGCCCTTGCCCTTATTCATAACACTTCTGAGATTCATTTATAGTGGTTATACTCTATGATGCTCGGACACTGACATGGGATATGAAACACGACACGACACGCCGACACGTTAATTCTAAAAAATGACATATTTCGACACGTTGAGACACGTTTTGATATTAAATAATATTTTAATATATATAATATAATTTATATTTAATACATATAACAGTCCATAATAAGTCATATAACCAATCAAATATTCAAATTTTATAACATAATACCTTGTAAATTTTTCATGTCATATTTCATAACAGAAAAAAATTGATTTATAAATGATTTTTTTTATTTTTGTTAATAAACAAATTAAGACTAAAAAAAAAGGGGTCTGAGTGTGTCAGAACGTTGATCACGTGTCGAAAAAAGTTGACCGTGTGTTGAAAAAATGAGTCTGAGAGTTGACCATGTATCTCAAAATATTGACCGCGTGTCGAAATATATCAAAGCATATCGATGTCCAACACGCATTAAAAAAAAAAAAAATCGTGTCGGAGTATTATAGGTTATACTTAATGCTGGAGAATCCAAATTCAGCTTTATGTTGTTTTTTTATTTCATGTCCTCGGCATGATGTTTGGTGGGGTAGCACTTCTGTTTTTTATTAATTAAAGATTACCTAACAACTAGATCTTATTCATAACTTTATAACCTATATTTTAGAAAGGTCTTATTCCAGATGAAGTAGGTCACTACATTTAACCGACCAGTATGCCGACCACTCGCGAATACCATATAATTTCATTATTAAATAAAGAAAAATAATTATCTCATGTTACATGAAATAATTATCTCATGCCAACAGAGACAAAGTAGTGAAGTCCACATTATTTTATTTTTTTTACAAATGGTGGATTCCACTATCTTGTCTCTGTTGCATGAGATAATTATCTGATGCAACATGAGATTAATAGATCCCTTAAATAAAAGAACTGCATTTATTAAATCTCTTGAATATGTTCCACGTTGATCTAATAGTCTAATATATATATATATATATATATATATATATATATATATATATATATATAGTAATTTGCAGTAGCAGCACTAGGGATAGCCTAGTGGTGTTGGGTGTGTTTAGGGAATATTAGGTGTGCGGTTCGATTCTTTGTAATGTCCAAAAAAAAAAAAGTAATTTGCAGTGTTTTAAAATCTCACCCTGCTCCCCGGGTCAGAGGGGTCAAAGGGGGTCACTGCATGTTTTTTTTCCTTAAAAAAAAAAATTTCATGAAACAACATCGTTTATTAAAAAATTAAAATAAAATGTTTGCAAACCTAAATCTAATTATTCTCTTCTCTCCCTGCGATCTTAATGTCTCCAATCTTCACCTCGCTACCGTGAATCTTCTAGAAAAGGAAAGAATTTTACCCATTCAAATGAAATCCTTACTTCCGTGGATGGAAAACAAAAACTCATTCTTACTTCCTTTAAATTTTCCTTTGTCAGTGACCTCCTCAAAAGAGGAAGAACCGGATCAGCATAGTGACCTCATTAGAATACGAGTTTTGTACTTTGATATTTTGATACTTTAATTAGGTTGTGTAATATTGACTTGTGGTTGTAATTGATGAATTATGTTAAGTATATTTTGAATCTTTGATGATTGGTGGTTTATTTTTTAATATTTTCATATAAGATATATATTTATAATTTTTTAATATATAAACCCAGGTCAGCGTAGTGACCGCTGACCCCCCAGTTGCAGTGACTCTGTGACCCCTGACCTCGCCCGGGTCGAATTTTTAAACACCGGTAATTTGTCTTGATTCTTTAGTAATATATTCTTATGTCGCAAGTAAACATTTGGAATAATCGTTATGATGCATTAGCAGCCTTGTTTCATAGAGAAAGTTGGAGAAAATCATGTCGTAGACACGAATTTCTTTTCAATCCACTGCTGAACTCTGGGCTTGGGCTATCGGCATACAAAAGGGTTTCAAAGGATATCCGAATTATATTCTCAAAAAAAAAAAAAAAATGGATATCCCAATTCTGAAGAATTTAATTTATTATTTATAAATATTCATTTTGGATACAAATTATTTATCAATATTATCATATCTTTACACTTTTTTTGATTAGAAATGAAGGTAAAGAGTGTGTGTGTTTTTTACTATTATCCAACGAGAAAGTAGTGTAAGAGTACAGTAAAAAGAATAATTTGTAAATAATATTATCAATATTCGAATCCAAGAGGCTCAGAGCTTAGTTTACAATCTACATTATTCTGATTATTATTCTTATGAGTAATCATCTCATTTAAAAGTTTGAGCTAATTAGTAATGAATTTTTAATAGTTTTATATTATATCTTTTTAACGCACCCCAACAGACAAGAGCTCTTTGAGTTTAAAGCATGGAATTGCACAAGTTTATTATTTTGATTCTATTTTATGTTGACTTAATTTCAGTATAGAATGGGAGGCTATAATACCATATTAAACCGTCATTTCACCTTCTACAAAAAAAAAACAATCATTTCACCTAAAAACTTAAATTGGTAGGTGATGAGCCTTCTATGATTTTATATTATATTTATTTTATATTTTTCTAACACATTCTCTTACATAAGAGTCCATTGAGCTTGAAGAATGAGCAATGCTTCAGACTCGTATATGTTAACAAACTCCATAATATTTAATTATTTATTAATAGAATAGAGGGGATGAGAATCAAGCTTATAATCACTTAATCACGTCAGCTCTATGTCAATTCAACTCAAAAGTTTAAGTGATTAGACGAAGATACAAATTATGAAACGATCAATCCAGAGAAAACGGAATATGACCACGGATATTGAAGCCAATTCCCTACCTCAATTCCAACAGAGGTCTCTTATCTTAAAAGGAAAATAGTTAAAGACACCTAGTTGGGCTCTCAGTACAATAATAACAAGATTAAATTTGTGAAAGATCAACTTGAAATAATAAATCCTGTTTTCTTCATTTGTTTTTCTTCTCCCATTAAAGGGGGAGGGGGAATGAGTAATTGTTTGAAGACTCTAGCTGTAAGCATAACACAGGTAGGAAAAGAGTATTTCCATTTGTTCGAATTTATTTATTTATTTTTTTATCCAAATTGATATGTAACTGGGGCGTTTGGTTGAGGAAATTTTTTTGGAATAGTAGGGAAATGTAATAGATAGAGAAATGATTGAAAAGATAGATAAAGTGAAATAGGTAGAAAAATGTAAAAAAAAGTTGTTTGGTGGGGAAAAATTTTACTGAAAAAATTAGGTAACTTTATGAAATCAACAGTGCATTAAAAGTCAGATAACCGGTTTTCCGAAAAATCCCACCTTCAAATTGGGTTTCTAAACAGTGCAGATATCTATGTTTCTCATAAATCCATACAAATTGGATAGATGAGTTTTTAGTGAAAATACGTTGAAACAAACATGGTGTTTCTAAAAGCCATACTGGAGAAACATAGATATCCGCTGAAAAGCTCCCAACTAAACACCACCTAAAAGCTACATGTGAGATAAAGTGGTCCAGCATTTTTTTTAATATAAAGGAATATAGTAGAATTGGATGCAAGAACCTTCCAATTGATGGCAAAATATCTTCAACCCATCCAAGTTAATGCAGTGTCCGCAGATTCCTCTTTTAATCAGACAAAATGGGCAGAACAGATATGATACTTATTACTGAATTTGAAGCGCAAGGAAATGAAACATAGTGTGAAAAATCTTCCATATGACCTTATCTATTATTTTGCATGTATATGCAAGAAAATTATAGTCCAGTCTCAGCCATAAATAATGAATTAACATAATTAAACAGACAAAATTTTGATAAAATTCAAGGATAATTGTTGGATAAAATAAAATGCTAAGAACACCCGTTTATCTAGAGACAATAAATATGTCACATCAGAAAAAATCTGGACTATATAAGATTTTTCATCAATACTTGCATCTCTCATCTTTTAGTTGGGCTCCTTACTTATCAAGCTAAGCTATTTTGAGCAAAATGAAGGAATTAATAAAGACCCTCTTTACAAAATTATTGCCAGTGCCTTTGATTACAAGGAATTGGTCTAGACTTTAGATTCAAGTCTCTGTAACGTGCCTTATTACAACATTGCCTATAAGATGCCACCATTTGTTTTGTAGAGCTCTCTAATTCTCTCATCTCATCCAAAACTATTTGTCTGTTCCGGCACTCTATACTGCAGAAACCTTGATCTCCCCTGCATATATACAACCATATCCAAGTTTTATTAGGAAATAAAACATACCGAGATTTTTATAATCATCTCATTTTTTTCTTAGGGGATTATTTAGGTAGCTTAAACAGTGATTTATCCAAGATATGTAAAGTAGAAGAAGAGTTTAGCAATACCTGTACATGTAGATATCTTTGTCTGGCCTGAGCTGCTTATTGCATAGGTTGCAAGTTTTAAGGAAGCAAAAGTCTATAGGGATGGTTTGGTTTGTATTTCTAACTGCAGATTTCACAACAACATTTGATTCGGTCTTAGAGTTTGTAATTTGGGTGAGAACCCTTAGACCGACATCCATATGTGTACTCTCAATTGAGTTCACATGCTTTCTTCTTTTGTTCAGCTGCTTCCCTTCTTGTGATTCCACCTTGAAGGGACTCATGAACTTTGGAAACATCGTAAGCTATGAAAGGGAATAGAAAGGGCGATAGAATAGAGTAGAAAGAAGAGTATTTGGTGAGTTATGTGAAAGAAAGCAGTGATGTATATTTAAAGGAAGCATACCCCATCCATGATAAAGACAAGACATCACTTATGTTTTACTCTGTTTAACCCCTAATGCACTTCATAACACGTGCCACAATACAAAATATTTTTTTATCTTAGATCGATGAAACCTTTGATAGACATTTGCATGCTTTTCCAATGGTCAAAGACAAAAAAGGATACAAGAGGGAGAATAATAATAATAAAGTAGTGAATGTCCCTTTCAGCAGCTTATATTATTGCTCATTTGGGCCACACGGTGAAGTGACGCGGACAGAGATTTATTCTTTTGATTTTCAATATGTACACGTGGAACTTGTTGTACAGAGACTAAGACTGGAAATGGATTTAAAATTTCACAATGTCACAATATGTCACGTGGACAAGTTCGTTGAGCACTGTAGCGAACTCAGTTTGCTGATGTGTCACGTTTTTAGTGGACACCAAATTCACTACTTGGAATAGCGAACTTGGTTGCAATTATTGCACCTGCACGTTTTCACCTTCCACGATGACACGTGGCAGACATGCAACGAAGTTCGCTAGGGCGGGCAACGAACTTCGTTGCATGTCTGACACGTGGCGTGGCAGGTGGAAACGTTCAGGTGCATTAATTGCAACCAAGTTCGCTACCCTACATGCCCACGTGACATATTGAGAATTAACACTGTTGGCATGACATTTAGATAAACAAGTTGGGGAACAATAGCATTTTGGTCATTGTTCCTGTCTTATATCTATATTTTTGTGTGTTATATATTTATAAATTTTTTGTTTACAAATTACACTATATATTATGAGTAATATATATACTACTTGAATATGTACTACTTATAATACACAATGTAATTTGTAAAAATTTGTAAATAACAAATTTGTAAATATAACATGTCTCCAATATAAAATAGGTAAGTTAATAATAAAATGAAAAAAGTTTTATTTACAAATTTTTTATTTACAAACTACACTAAATATGACTGGTTATATTTCAATCAAGAGTGTATAATCGATCATACTTAGTGTAATTTGTAAAAAAAGTTTACAAACGATTTATTTCCCTAATAAAGTTTATGAATATTTATAAAGAGAAAGATAAAGATACACTTTTCAAGTGACAAATCTAAGGGGAACAATGCACAACAAAATATTGAACAACATGATAACCCATAGTGAATAAAAAAATATGTTACAAAAAGTGGTGTCGGAAATATACTGTAAATGTGTCACCGCTCCACATCGCAAATTTTATTAAGAGTATATAATTATAATTGTTATCGAAAACAAAGTAAATGTATCATCAATACTATGATTCTTTACTTTTATAAAGGGACACACCAAATTTTATAAGGGGGAGACGAATATTATAGAGTTACTAAGTACTCTAACTTTACTAGAAGGGTATCCATTTCTGAATAAGACATGACATAAAATATAGGCCAAGATTCCATTTTTGGTGTTGGGTTCACGGCACATTTATTTGCCTTTGGAGTCCGAACAAAGCTGCAGAGATTCCTTGTTCTCTAACCACAACATGTCACGAGAAAAATAGCATAGGCAATTGTGCTTGGGTGAATAGATAGATGCTCGAGAGATGGGATCCAAGTGTCACCCATTAAGTAGAGAGGATCAAAATCTCTTAATAACCTAAGCAGAGCAAAGCATGTTGAAACACTGTGCAATCCGGAAAATGACAACTTTTGTAGTGCTTTTGTAATATTGAGGATTAGACACACTTATAATACAAAAAGTTATTAAGTGCATTTATTAGTTTATGATATAATGTAAAACATATGATTTTGAAAAAGAAAAAAAAGAGTCATGTATTACAATTTATGTGGGTGTAACACAGAGTCCTTTATGTTAAAGAACATTTAAAATCTTTGGTCGGAAAAGGGGTAGTTGGTTCAAGTTCACTGATTTTGGCAACGTGGGGAATTATCCACCTCTGAAGCTGTAGCAAAAAGCTCTTCGGTCCAACATTGCCCATAACCGTATGTTTTGAATTTTAAGATACACTTTTGTTCTTAGGGCAGGTTATATTTACAAACTTTTTTGTTTACAAACTCTTACAAACTACATTATGTAGGACCGGTCCTACATTAATCACACAGTGTACGACCGGTCTTACATTAGTGTAATTGCAAAAAAAAATTTGTAAACGGATCATGTCCCTTTGTTCTTATGTATTTTTTGTTGATAGGGTTGTAGGTTACACACAGTATGATCAGTGAAGAAAGGCAGAATATGTAAAATTGCTACTTTCTATCTTGTTAATTGCTGTTTTCTTTCACTGGTACAGAGGTATTATGATTTTGTTTATCTGATTAATTGCAACTAGCAAGAATATGGTGCATTCATTGTGAAATGCCTTTTTATGTCTAAATCTAATTGCCCTACTGTTACAAGTCATATTGATCTATGATTATGATAAATGGTTCATCTATGAAATGAATAACTTCCAGTGAAATCTGTGAACTTGTCTATTTTACTTTAACTGTCATGATAAGTAATCTATGAATATATAACTAAACTTTTGTTTTAAATTATAAATGGCCAGAGTTTGCAAAGTCCCTGTATGACTTGTTTTTCTGTGTGTTCATGCAGTATTTGAAACCTTTTTTTTTTTAGTACAATGAAACCTTTTCTTTTCATACAACAAAAGGAAAGAAGAAATCAGAGGAGTGTGTTTTGTTTTGTCAAGAATTTTGAGATATTGCTTAACATTAATAACGTTGTTAACAAATTTATTGTAATCTATGCATACATGGAATGCTTTCCGCCTGTTTTAACCACACGTGTTCAAAACAATCAAGTATTTTCCTACCCACCGACACCCGTGCTAAATAGCAAGATGGGGCCACATCTTCATAGCAACTGTCAAGGGTGAAGAAGATGATGAAGAAAGTTACTCAAGCAGTCTTCAGGCTATAAAGATATATGATGATGAAATGAATTTGAGATTTCTCATCTATGGTGCACCTTCCACGGCTAAAGCACCATTTTAAAATTTTTGAACAAAAGAATTGCTCACTTAAAGCTGATTGTATAAGTTTTTTCAAAGTAATGCAGTCAAACATGTCACATATGCTGACGGGACTAGTCTCATCACTGACACTGACGGGACTCGTGCCACGTCAGCGCCACGTAGGTAATCCCATTATCGTAAAACTTCGGAAGGTCATAACTTGTGACTCGGGTATCCAAATCAGATGATTTTTTGTTTTGATTTCACATAAATTTTCGAGATCTACGCAATGACACCTAATTTGACATATTTTATCTCCCACAAACATAGTTTGAAGATCTTCTAAATTTAAACGCGTGATTGTAGTACAATTGTTACCAATTCAAATTATATTTGTGAGAGATAAAATATGTTAAGTGAGATTTCATTGCGTAGATCTCGAAAAGTTACGTGAAATTAAAAAAAAAATCATCTGATTTGGATACTTGAGTCACAAGTTATGATCTTCTGAAGTTTTATGATAACAAAACTGCCTACGTGACATTGACGTGGCACGAGTCCCGTCAGTGTCAGTGACGAGACTAGTCCCGTCAGCATATGTGACATGTTTGACTGTATTACTTTAGAAAAACTTATCCAATCAACTTTAACTGGACAATTCTTTTGCTCAAAAATTTTAAAATGGTAATTTTCCCACCTTCCACTATTGTAAGCTAATGTGGAATTATACTTCCTATTTTGTGCATACTAAAAAGTTTAATTGAAATTTTCATGAATATCGAAACCAATTCATTGAAACTTTCAAAACAGTGAGACCTCAAACCAATATTTTTAGAATTCAAGGTGAAGGCGAAAGAGCCACGTATGTGGTGTGGTATATCATTATAGGGATGTCCTTGACAATAATAATATGAACCAAGACTATGCAAAGACTTCTCTAGTGCTGTGTATAACAATGGGGAGGGTGTATAGCGGCTCCAATAGCTCTTATAGTCGACAGAGTAACAACTCACGTAAGCTCTTATAGCTCCAATAGCTCTTCAAGAAAAATTCACTTCTTTGTCAATTTTTCTCGCTGAAATCCAAATTCTAAGCGGTCACCGCTGATTAACTGCATCCTTTGTGCTCCAAATTTTCCAACTTTATTAAATTCCATTCATTTTTTGTTTTGTTTTGTGTACCCTCTGATTTTTTCTTTTTTGGAAAATTTTGTATGTACATGAACTGTACTATTTTGTTTTCCTATTTTGAACGTGGGTTTTCTTTCATTTCTTTTAAAGTTGCCTCCTTTTGTATCAAATTTGATTGCTTTCTGCATCTTCAAAGCACCGTGCCTGTGTCATCCTCGATTGCTCTTGACTTCAATATTTGTACTGGAACAAGCACAACTAGAAAGAATAGAAGGAGAGAAAGACAGATATGGAAACTGAGATATTGACATTGGTTAAACAGATGAACAATTAAAAAATTATAAGGGTTATTTTTGTCATTTTAACCCATTTTCCCAGAAATATTTCGGTCTACCAAACAATTTTTTTCTAATTTTTCTACCAAACTCACTTTCCCACCATATTCCTATTAATTATATTTCTCTGGTAAAAAAATTTTTCTCCTCTACCAAACACCACCAAATAATAATCACAATCACATTGAAATGATAAACCTTCGACTAGTTTCTTTAATCATTTTCAAATTCATATCTCAGCATAATTTTGAAAAACCTCTCGTAGACTTTTACTTAGGATGAGGGAGCATTGATGTCATTGTCATTCAAGAGACCAAATATGCATAACTCCTTTTTTTGATGAATATGTGCATACAAGAAGTCAGGTTGGGTGACGAATTTTTCCTTTCAAAACCAGCTTGTGGTTTTAGAGCAAGTTTGATCAAACAGCTTACCAGTATGCAGCGGAAAGAAACAACAAATGCAAAAGAACAAAATTTGGAGATCAGAAATAGCATTAAAAATACAATTATATGAGGGATCAAAAGTGATTACCTTTTTAAGTTTTTGGAGAAAAGTTAAAGGCTTTTGGAATAGTATTCAAACTCTAATTAAGGTTTTTAGACACATGTTAAAGAAACCTTTAAGCTTTTAAGAAAAGTAGAAAGCAAAAGCGTTTGATGAGTGATGGAAAGATTTGGAGATGTAGTAATTTGTCGAACGAGGCAGCGCCTGCCAATTTTTTTTGGATAAAACAATCATAGGAAAATAAAAGATGAAAATTATGACAAAAATGAAGAGGAAAATTTAGAGTTTATCAGCAAAGTAAAACAGAAATGCGTGGGCCGTAGACAAAAAAATGTTCAATTAAAATAAGCAAAACTAAAAAATAACAAGCTCATCAAAACCTCAGAAAGAGTCTTGGAATTCAGAGAAAGAAGCAAATTTGAATATTAAGAATTCTATGAGAAGCAGCAGCGCTGATAAAATAGATTTGAAATTGTCAAATAATACATTAGCTTTCTAACCCAAGAATTATATAACAAATTGAATTATAGTTTATCTAAACACAGTGTAGTGTATTGACTTCCAAACATTATTTTGAAAGATAAATGGAAAAATTTCAAACTGAAAGAATTTATATTAAGACATCTCATTCGTGGGAAATTTTTAGTTGTACATGCAATGAGGGCTTGTGAGTTGTTCAGTTCAGGTTTTACTGTACAAAGACTCGGTGTGGTCTTAAAGGTTGGCAATTGTAAAAGCTAATGGAAAAACACTGACTGAATTGATGGAGGGATTATGTATGTTTTAGCATTTTATCCCGGTTAGAATGTTAAGCCAGCAAAAAAACTTCTTTTGTACAACACATTACACACGCACTAAGTTAAACAAATATAATATCTTCAAAGAACAAGCCACAATCAGGTATCATCACTGAGAGCAACAGTTAAAGGATGATTTTGACAAAAAATATTTGTAAATTATGGCCATAACATTCCCCGGGATATTTAAATACAATTCTGATTACCATTAAACAAATTTCTGGCCTGGAGCTAACATAGTATCCAAGATTTAAGAATCTGAATACATCACACATTACACTTCTTCTTCTTCTTTTTTTGGTACAAACATTACACTTCTTTAACTTGTAATAATAAAGTAAGAACCAGAATAAGAAAGACAAAGGAATGAGTACATTTCTCTTGGAAAATGAACAAAATAATAGGTTTATAAATGTGAAGAACACTTCTGTAAAATCTTCCAATAATTTGTGTTTTCCAAGTACTAAGTTAATAAAGGTATGTGATCCTATACATTGCAGGACAAACCAAAAAAAATTAAAATATAAAATAAAAAACCCAAAACAAGAACCTGATTCCAATGTAGTGTTATAAAGGCTCTAATCCTAGTTATCATCATGACCACCCTTCTTCTTACTCTTGCGGTATTTTTCCTCAACTTGCTTTGCCTGGTCCATGGCAGTGTCAGCTAGCTTCATGATGTTAGGAACTTTATAATTCTGAGCCAAGTAAACCCCAAAGACTGTCCCTGTTATGAAAGAGAAGCAACTCCTGATTATACCCATTGCAGTTGCTTTAGTGATTGCTTGCAGTGAAATATCTGATATTTGCAAGGATCACAGTCAGAAAAAAAGAAAAAGAAAAGAAAAAGGAATCAGCATCAGGCCAAAATCATCTTAGAAGTCTTTTGAGAGTTTTTTTATGTGGTTCCATTCCATCTTCAAACACATTGGTTATCATTATCAGATTCCATGTTACACTTCCCTTTATGTAACTTTAAATGATTTAATGAACAATGAACACAAGTAAACCCCAAAATGTATGGACAATACAGAGATGATGCATAGAGAAACTTTGTTATTAGATTTCAGTTTCACCTTCTCAAACTACTTAAATTTAAATGATTAAAAGAAAATGTTCTCTCAGTTCACTCTACCCGAAAATAGCTACATTAAAAGAAAATTAGGAACACAAAAACATGGTTATGATGAGAAGCTACTTGCTAAACAATTAATCATACACATTAAATTATCCATTTTTCTCAAAAAATAAAATAAAATAGAAATTACACGCCACAAATCCTACACAGACTAACAATTCTCTTTCCAACAAACACATCCATAGATGATACAAACAGGGGGGGGGGGGGGGGGGGGGGGGGGGAATATCGTACCGAATTTAAGGAAACTGTCGATATTGATTTGATTTCGCGAGTTGCCGAAACGAAACGGGAATTTCGGTATTATGCTGGTATATCAATTGCAGCAAAACTGCAAAACCTAACACGATTCAGGGAAGAAGACCGTAACACAGCACCCTATTCTTCACAGTATTAAACGCATCGTTTCACTTCTTTTATTTATTTAACAGAAAATAAATAAATAAAAAATCATGAGGTATTATATCAAGACTTTTTAATCCTTTTGTCTTTCATTAATTAATAACCATTTTGTTCCTTATCCAAAATTATCTACCAATTTGCCTTTCTTTAATCGATTAACTTAAAGATTTAATCGATTAAATGGTCAAAACTGAAAAAAAATGGTTGACTTGAAGATTTAATCGATTAAATATATCTCTTAATCGATTAAATATCCCTCTTAATTGATTTAATCAATTAAAACTTATATTTAATCGATTAAATATCCAAATGAGCGTGAAAATATTAATTGAACGAGACAAACACGGTATTGAAGGTTATTTGAATTTTGAATTTAATGTAACAGAAGTTGATTGCGATTTGTATTTAATAGGAGCTGATTGCGTTCTATTAAATACCAAATGCAATCAGCTCCTATTAAATACAAAACGCAATCAGCTCCTATTAAATACAAATCGCAATCAACTCCTATGACATTAAATTCAAAATTGTCAGTTTCATTTAAGTTGGGGCAATACTTTTCTCATTATACATGAAATATCATTGTCTCATGTAGAGACGATTAAGTGGGTTCAACAATTAAAAAAAAGATTCATTTTTTTTGCAGTTACTGTATATAAGTTATTTGCAGTAAGTCCAATAAGACATCGTTTTGGGGCAAAAATTATGGTGTTTTTATAATTTTAATTTATTTCAGGGTTATAATAGTCTTTATATTTATGATTTTTTAATATTTCAATACCAAAACGACATCGTTTTGAGAGATAACTTATATGCATTAACTGCAGAAATATTTTTTCTTTAAAAAAAAAAATACTGATTCGAATTTCAATAAATATATAATATGAGATAAACTTTCTCATATGTAATGAAAAAAACATTTCCCTTTTAAGTTATCATTGATTACGTTCCTTAAATGTTCATCTGCAGCAAAATTTCTTTTACCTTTCTTAATGAGGCTAGTGACAGTATAGACCAAATATTCTCCAAATACTCTGTCAACCAAAGCTTCCTGCGTGCTCTAATGGTATATAATTTTCATGTGTACGCCCTCCGCATTAAATTACGAATTATGATGGTGATGTGCTTCGCCACGTATCAAAACTGGTCCACCCCACCATTACTTTGACTAATGTGACAAAAATGTTTGGACTGAGTTAATAAAATTTAAATTAAAAAATAAATTTCTATTCCACATAACCCAACTGTACGCAAGCTGGTCCACAAACTTAAAAATATCATAAATAATTATTATAATTATTTTTTAAAGTTTACCTATATATTATTTTAAAACAAGCATTCATCTATTTTAAGTAATAATTAATTTTACATTTTTCACTAAAAGTAAATCTTTAAATTTTTAATATATTTCTGTATCAAGACTCAAATTCAAGATAATTGGTTAAGTTAAAATAATAGTGCCAATTAATTCACATGATTGGTGATAATTTAAATTTTTAAATAAATGTTAATCAAATATATTATTTAAAATCAATAATTTTTTGGATTCAAATTTTATAAATAAGTAAAAAGTATATGGACTCCACAGTTTGCATAGATTTTGATTAGTTCACCAATTTATTAAGAGATTAATGTTTTCTCTGTTATTAGAAATAATTTTATTTTATATATATACATAAAAGTGTATGAAATTTAAATTTTATTTAAATTTTTTCTTTTTATATAATCTCACATGAACCTCATACACTTTTGTATATGTGTATGAAATAAAATTATTATATGAGAAATATTAATTCAATTATTAATTCAAATTATTCTTTATCCATTTCAAGATGACATGTACTTTAGCCGGCCCGTAAAGCCCTCTCTCGAAGTGGCTTGACTAATCTAATTTCACACCCAACCTTGAAAGCTTCACTGTTGTACCGAGATTTGTTACAAAATTGCGTCCACACGATTTCCTTTCTGTTTTAATATTATATTTGAGGTACAAAATTTTTATTTAAAAATTCTTACAAATTTAATTATGTATTTTGAAGAATACAAATACTTGAATATATATTCTCCGAAATTTGTAAGAATTTGTATATGTGTTCTCCGAAATTTATAAACAAAAATTTATAAATATAACTCTCATTTAATTTCAGAATGCTATATTCTCCGAATAGATCCTATCACTAATCCTTTCTCATTTTTTTTTTTAGTTTTACTTTTTCTTAATTGAGTTTTTTCAATAGCTAGAAATGTGCAAATGGTGGGAATTAGACTCATAGGGACATGCACTTTTGATGGCAAATAGCAACATAAATGTAATTGGAAAACTCTTATTAAGGACTTAAGGGATACCAATACCACCATGAAACAACTAGAACTATATAGAACTATTAACCAGCTTTCACTCCAAAAGAATAATCCTTACATTCCCTCATATAAGAGAAAGAAGAAACAAAATCCTTTATAGGCTTTCCATTGCAGTAATGCTTTGGAGGAGAATGATAGCAAGGCTCCAATGAAAAGTCCCGTTCACAGGGTGGAAAATGGGTCTCATTACTGACTAGCTTATAAAGAAGCCATGGCTTCAAACCTCCCAAACCCTGTGCAACATACCCAAAAGTTGATAGAGAGGTAGTCACCAACACATCAGATAAACTTAGTAGATACATTTCTGTCAATGCCTTCATATTATGCTTATTATCATGAAACTTTTGTTGCTCTTCATGACTTGGCTGATAAACTTCTATTACTTCACCAGTAACAGTTGGTTTTTTCATATACATAGACCTTAAATTCTCTGCATACTCTGGATATAAAGATGTCACAAGAACAGCCTTTACAGTGTTTTTTTTCCCTGCAGAAGAAACTGAATTTTGCATATCTACTTGTGGCAGTAGTTTATGCTTTATGGTGCAGCTTAAAACTAGATTCATAACTGCTTGCTGTGGAGTTGAATTAGGACTAAATACTCTTATTTGGAGGCCTAGCCTTTCATCTGCCTTGGCCAAGTATGCTTGATAGAACTTGCTGATTAGTCCCCATGCCTCATTTGAAGGGTGAAAAAGGTAGCGACCCAAATGGTGGAAAACTGTGTCTTTTTCTGGGAACATTTTGGTAATCTCCTGGTTGAAAAATGGGGTCATGAAGAGAGAAGGGACAAAATATTGATCTGACTGCAAAATCAACAATGGAACCTTCCTGAGAAGATCTTGACTATGATCACAGTGAAAAAGTTTCTGAGTGTTACCGTGAGTGTAATGTAGATCAAGAAACAAAGCTGATGGTAAATCCTCTTTTGAATTGCTAGCACTGTCCTTCTCTAACATGGTCTGATATGTTTCTACATGCTGTTCATTCCACAAAGGAGACTCCTCAGGCAATATCCAAGTTGAATTGAGAAATGGCTCGCAAAATAGGCCATGCTTGTCTTTCCCAAATTTCACAAGTAACACTCTGTCTGTGAGGACACCATAAAGAAATGTTGCAACCATGCTGATCATTTGGTTCCCCAAACCATTAACAGGTGTCCAGACAAGGTATTTACACATTGCAGCAGCAGCAGCACCACTTTTCTTAGAATGTACAATCTTTGTCATGCTTCTGTTGTAAGCTCTACTATTAGGTCCACACCTTCTATGAATTTCTTCATAGTTACGTAGTTTAGATATCAAATATGGAGAAGGTTTGTGAGGTGAAGCCTTGCGGTATAAGTGGGACTGCACCCTGCTTATGCATGATGTTTCATCAAATCCAGAAGCTAAAAGTCCATGAAGCAGTTTGTCTTTGTCATCAAGATTACTAGCAAGTGGGGTTGAGTCATTTGTTGAACTTTTCATTGAAGAATTTTTCAAGTCTGCATATTTGGGAGAGATAGATAGAAGATCATAGACAAGTTAACAAATAGAGCAGCAAAAAAATTATACTAGCTATACACACCTACTTCTGATGGGGTAATATTCTTATTAGCTGTAGCTCTTCCTTCATTAGGAGTGCCATTTTGAAATTTTCCTTGCACCTTAACTTCGCCAAGACCATTAAGGTAGTAGAGTGAGTGAGTTTCGGTCCATAACAAAATATACAGAGCAAAAGGAAGTTGAATGAAAAATAGCTAGAGAAGACATTCAAATAAAAGGGTGTTACATTGTTACCTACCTCTGACACGGTACCATTATTTCTTCCTTTGAAGTTCTCATCTGATGTATCATGAACTCTTCCACCCAATGGAAAGCCCTTGGTTGTAACGTTCAGAGCTGTTTCTCCTAGTACCTTGCCTTTAGATAACACCTCAAAAAGAGGGAAGTTGGAGTTTCGGTACATTAAAGTAACTATGATAACAACAGGAAACGCCATGAAAAATACAACAAAGAATGTTGTGAATCTCTTGGAACTCAGCCCCTTCTTTTCCATTATGGCTTGAATGATTTCCTTCATTTATAAAACTATAGACGTCTGAGTGGTAAAACTTCAATGACAGAACTAATCAAACCCTTTTAGAATTGCGAAGAAAAAAGAAGGGAAAAACAAGACTAAGATTGGACAGTTTATTCTAACTAGAATGATGTAAAGAAAAACACCAATTCTCAATTCATGTGAGCTTTCTTAATAAAACAAAAAACCGGCCTTAAGGAACCAAACCATGTGGAAAGAGTCTTGATTGTCACATGCCAGATTCGTAATTAACCAGAAAATATGGATTAAAAGCCAAAAAACGGAACATCCTGAATTGAACTCCTTTTGACAGAGACGTATTACATAATGCTTATCTTATTTATTTTTTTTAATTAAGGTGGCATGAATATCGTTCCTTAAACGTTCATTTGGAAAGCTGAACAGCTAGCGTTTGATTTCCTTATCTCGATGAGGCCAGTGACAGTAAAGACAAAATCTTGCTTTAAATGCAAATAATCATTATCCTACTCAACTTGCTGTCTTGCTCTAATTAGTGGTATATTTCTAAATGTATTCGTACACGGTCAACATAGGATAAATGAATTAATATGAAGGCCATGTGCTTATAGACTCGAAAGCTTCATTATTCTGGTGAGATTTTTGATAAAAATGGGCTGCTCTCAATTCCTTCTATCTAAACATAAAGATGAAGGTTTTTTTTTTTTTTTACCCTTTTCCCGTTCATTAATTAAAAAATAATAATTTTGCCCCTCAATTAAAACTTCCACCAATCTGTTCCTGTTTAATCAATTAAAAAACGGGACTTAATCAATTAAACAGTCAAAACGCTGACCCGTTATTTAATCGATTAAGCAACAATGGCTTAATAATTAAATAACATCAATTTCATTTTTTAAAAACCCCAATTTGACAGATGAGGGTTATAATCGATTATAATCAAACCCTAAGCCCTTATTCATGATTTTGCCCAAAATCTTCCTCCAACCGTGCGGTGTGTTCGCAAAACAACATCACATATTGGTATGTATTCATCAATTTACACCACAGTTTTCTTCATTTTTTATTTATTTATGAACCCTAGTTTTTCTCACTATTGTTTGGTTCGATTGGATTGTGTTTTTTGATTTGATTCTTCAGTTTGATGGCTATTTAGTTTAGGTTTAAGGTTATGTATGTAGTTTAGGGTTTAGGTTTCATAGTCTTTTTTTTTTTGTCCGAATTTGATTTTTGATTTCAGTTTTTTTTTTTATTATGTTTGTTTGTTGATTGATAAATTATCATGTGTTATTGTAGGTTCCTGTAGTTGACATGGTTGCCCGCAAACGATCAAGGAACACTGATGGTGAAAGACGGACGAAGCAACGCCAAGACTGTCCTTCTTCTTCAGGGCCACAAGAGCCTGAGACTGAGTCTGTGGACCTCTCATTTGGGTATTTGCTTGATGATGATCCCTCGCAGCATGCTGTATTTATGCGTGATCTTGTGAGCAGACCCATTTGTCAGCCGAAATCATTGGATACAACATTCTTTATGAGGGAGGGATTTGACATAGTGGCGGTGTTGGAGGGGTCACATCTGAGGGTGTTGGTTGAGATATTGTGTCCCTATTCAGAGGTTATGGTGAGGGCCTTCGAATATGGATGAAGTTATTAGGGTACAACTTTGATGCTCAGCCTACAATGGAGTATAATGTGGATAACAATTCCTGGATTTGTGCAGGGTGATGCTGTGGAGGAGGCCAGGAGGTCTGGCATCAAACGTGGATATAATACTATTTATATTGTGGGGTTGCTTAGTGTTGATGCTCGTATATTACACTACATTATCACCCACATATTGTTCCCGCGAGCTTTCAATCATTTGAGGGTGCTGGAGGGTGACATTCTTATCATGTGGGTTGTCCGTCACGACGTACAGGTGAATTTGAGGCACTATATTTGCTGGATGATGTCTAAGGCCAAGCATAAGGGTGCACTTCCATTTGTTTTTCTGGTTCAGAGGATATTGGAGCATTTTGGTGTTCCCATGCAGACTGAGCGGTTGAAGAGGCTCACATGCTATAATGCCAAGTTTGGACAGTGTCTATTGGAGCAGAGCAAGATCTCCAAGATTAGGGCGGGTGTGTGGCAGTTCTCAAGATAGCTTGAGATAGAGGTCCTTGAGGTTGCCCGAGATGCACACATGGTTGAGGCTGAGGCGGATGATGATGATGATGAGGATGACCATGCTGACATAGAGGAGATGATTGAGCGTGAGGGTGAGTTTTCCTTTCATGATGTCATGAAAGGCATCAATGCCACACTTGGGAGAATAGGAAAGATGGAGCTTAAACAGAAAAAGAGATGGAAGATGAGGGCTATCTATTTTTGTGATTTCGACACTTCATCATAAATCTATGCTCATCCCTTTTTGCAACTACAACTATACGATGACCCTTCATACAATATAACTTCACGACATATTGTGTTTCAGATTTAGAACGGAACTCTTGATACACATATAATGGATCCTCTAATTGCCAACCACCGTACAAGTCCTCGTCACCATACAACATCTCTATCTCATCATCAGGGTGTGCCCAATTAATGAAGGAATAATACAGCCTTTCATTCCTAAATGGCTCAGCCGTACATCTAAAGCATGATATTTTTGTCAGAAACAATAACAACACAAATATAAAATGTTACATAAAAATTTAAATTTACTAACTTACCACTGCTAACTGGGTCAACATTAAGTGGTGGCATAACCGAAAAACTCTTGTTTACTGGGTTCATGTCAGCGTCAATATCACCCTCCACATCAGTATCTTAGGTGTCACCTAGTGGAATAACACTCTCAGGTTCTCCCTCTTCATCGCTGTTTATTTCCTCCTCCTCCTCATCCTCCTCTCCCTCCCTTAATGTTATCTGACTTAACCGTTGTGCAGGTGTAGATAAATTGACAACTCTGTCTTCTTGACCAAAATATTGTGAACTTCTTGTATGCATGTGTGTAGGTGAAGATTAACTATAATCAACTTCAACATATACCTAAATAAATTTTTGAAATTTCTGGTCAACAATTGCATCTATGACACATTCCATATTTTCATCATCATAGATATTGTTACTAATGTAATATATAACATCCTTACCAACTGTAGTCTCTACCCTAGCTATCATTCGGTGAATGCATTGGCTGCCTAGTAGCCCTAATTTTTGGTGAATTTTTCCTTTGAGCTCATTGTATGTAGTGTCCCGTTTAATTTTCATCATTTTCATTTTTCCTTCAAATTGAACACCATTGGGACCTTCAAAATGCCTCCCATCGTAGTAGATAACTATAATATATGTGTTTGAATTTAAGCTCATCTTTCACACGAAATTGGGACTAGGGTTCAGATTTTGTGGATTTGGGTTCAGATTTTACCAACAACAAAAAAAAGAAATATATAAATGCAATGGCAATGATTTCACTAAATTAAGGCTTTAGAGATGTTGGGATGAAATAGCCTCTTGATGGGTTGGATTAGACATGAGAAATATGAGAGATTTTGATGTAAGAAATGTGTATAAGTGAAATGAGACCGAGACAAATAGATGTAGGGGTTCTAGTGTTATTTAATTGATTAAATAATGGGATTAGTGTTTTGTACGTGTTTTGACTATTTAATAGATTAAGCCTCGTGGTTTAATCAATTAGACAAGGACATATTGGTGGAATTTTTGGTCGAGTAGCAAAACAATTATTTTTAATTAATTAAGGGTAAAATGGTAAAAAAAAAACCTAAAAATCAACATGGTTAAGTAAGTGGTATAAATACCTTGGTGATTAATTTTTCCTGATTTTATTTTATTTTTATTTTTTACTCTTAAACTCCCCTGATGAAGATAAAAAGCATTTTTTATTTTAATCCTCACACGGTTAGGATCGTAGACTTTATAAGCCCAATAAATGAGAACTTTGTAATTTGTAACCATAAGATCGAGAAATTAGGATCTTCTTAGCTGGGTAAACGTTAATTTAAAAACCAGCACAAGGACCAATGTCTTTTGACTTTCTTTTTCTTTTATTAAAAAATGGAATGATTAGGATTAGGGTGTGGTGTGGTTGATTAATCTTGGCACATGTAACAAATTAATCTTTCATTTTGTGCTTAGTGCTTACATCTACAAGGAGACAAAAGTCATGGGAGAATGGGCCATAGGTGGATAACCCAAAGCCAATAGTTAATGCACTGAGTTATAAAATAAAATACATATAATTAAAATTTATCATAATAATAATAAAATCAAAAATTGCTTTTTACTCTACTTTCTTTTTAATTGATAAAATTAAGAGAAACACATTTTCCAATATACTCTCTTTCTGTAGGAGTATCAATATAGACCGACTTGTAATGGGCTCAGTATTATTCAATTTAATGAATTATTGATCCATCTCTTGCGAGTTACTGGCTATTTTGGCTGATCTTTAAGTTTTCATTTGTATTATATAACTAATTGCGAAACGATGAATTGATTGAAATATTTTTAAAAAAGTAACATGTTAAAAAGTTGAAATCAACTAACATTAAAAAAATTTAAATTTTTTTTTTATGCAAAATACATGAATATTTGTTTTAAAATAACATTTAGATAAATTTAAAAAGAAAATTTTAATAATTATATCTAAGACTTGTAGGCTGATCCGGCCCATCATGAATGAATCAGAGCAAAATTAAGTCAAGCTAAGTTAGGACAATTTATTTTATTTTATTTAATCTTGTTGGCTCAATTTATTAGCCATCTATTTTTCTCAAATGAGAAGGTGTAGATAAAAAGGTATAAAATAATGATTTGGAAAAATAATTTACCTCGAGTCATTTGCATTTTGATGGCTTGAGTTGACTAAATCTTATTAGAATTTTTATTGTAAAATCAAAGACATGTGGTGGGGACACACGTAACTGCCATAACGGTCTGAAGTTCCAAAATCTACTCCAAAGAAGCCTCCTCGACCGTGACATGGTTTCTGGTTCTACCAATCTCTCTTTCTCTAAAAATTCATCTGTTGTCATTCCTCTCTACACCTCAATTTACCATTATTTTGTACAATCAAGAAGGCCCTTTAACTTTATCACACTGTAAGCACATACGCAGAATTTTCCCTTCATTTCATTCTGAAGTTTTTTTTTTTAAATCCATTTTCTCATCTTTCATTCTGCTAATTTAGACATGGGAATGAGATTGTGGAAAAGTAATATGAACAAATTACTCTTGGAATTTTGTTCAAGTCATTTTCATTATATGCAATGAAATGGTTTATTTTGTACTAAAAAAAATAAAATGAAATGGTTTATAAGAACACAAAATGTTAAATCTGATGCGTTTCAAACCTTAAAAAGGGACATAATTGATGTTGGCAAACACATCGTAAAACCATATCAAATTATTATTGGAATGTTTCTTTGTGTATGATTTTTCAGGTTTCTATGTTGTTGTTTTTTTTATTCCTTCATTCATTTTTCTATGAATTTCATATCTTAGAGCTTATATGTGCAAAAGAAAATTTCTAACATTCCTTCCACACAGATCTGGTATTCCTTGCGGTCTCTATGTTATTCTTTTAAGATGTTTGACTCTGGTTACAAGTCACAGTATATTGGAGGCCAGAAGGAAAAGTTTGTAAGGTATATAATACAAAAGCACATTTATGTTAATGTTACTGTTCCTAGTGTTTGAATGTAACATGTTCAATCCATTTTTCTTGTTATATTTCAGTTTAATTATTGTTTAAGGTGTGAAAAGGCTAAGTTGTTAACATAAGTGTCTCTGAATCTGACATACAGTGGATGATGTAGGTTGGATGATCTGGATTCAAATTTGTCAATGCCATCTAGCTCAAGTGGGATGAAGAAATTAAGGTTTAATTTAGATTCTTTGCCATTGCCAATTCCTGGTCGTGGAAGAAAGAATGCATCGAAATCATTTAGGCTAGGAGTGAAGAGAGGATCAGAGGGAATAAAAACAATTGGAAGATCACTCAAAAGTGGAGTAACATGGGCAGTGTTTCCAGAAGATCTTAAAGTGTCAGAGAAAAAAGTATTTGATCCTCAAGATAAGAACCTTTTGTATTGGAACAAGTTTTTTGAGATTCTATGCATTTTTTCTGTAGCTTGTGATCCTTTCTTCTTTTATCTTCCTTATTTCAACCACAAATCATTTTGCCTCGCAATAGATAACGAGCTAGCAAGTTTTGCTGTCACACTCAGAACAATATTTGATGTTTTTTATCTCCTCCGCATAAGTTTTCAATTCCGCACTGCTTACATTGCACCTTCATCTCGGGTGTTTGGACGAGGTGAACTTGTCATTGATCCTGCAAAGATTGCTAAGAGATATTTACGACGTTACTTCATTGTTGATTTCATTTCTGTGCTTCCTGTGCCACAGGTTTGAGAAACTATCCATTAAGCCACTACTTTGAATCTATGTATGTTTATGGAACTTAATGTTTCCACCTTTTCTTTGCTGCAGATTGTAGTGTGGAAATATCTTTACAGTAACAAACGTGCACAGGTATTGGGCACAAAAACGGCACTGTTGAGAATTGTCATCCTCCAATACTTTCCAAGATTTCTACGCTTTATACCTTTAGCTTCAGAAGTTAAAAAGACAGCTGGTGTTTTTTCTGAAAATGCATTCATCGGTGCCATGTACTATTTGATCTGGTACATGCTTGCTAGTCACGTAAGTGCATGTTGCTAAACAAATTATTTTGCTTGTTGATAGTATAACTTCTTTTTGTTGGAATTGATGAGACACATGGATTGGTTAAGACTCAGTAATGATAATGAGTGCATCTAATTGAATCTACTATATTCAAAGATGATATAACACTCTCCAACCATGTCCTAGTGTGGTTCTTTCTCATATTTCAATCTCAGTGCATCAATGTAATATATTAGAATAAAGAACTGGGGGAACTTTGGAAGTATGGTAATTTGGAAAGGTTAACAAGACAATCCTTTGAAGTGTTAGATATAAATGGATTGTAACCATTTCTTGTCCCGTACAGGCTAACCAACTGAATTATGAAGACAATTTACTAATATATGGAATAATAAGTTCATTCTTTTGATTCTATTCTATAATGTCACAGATAACAGGCTCTGTCTGGTACTTACTGGCCATAGAACGTAATGACACATGCTGGAAGAATGCTTGTTATGAAGTTGAAGGATGCAATACACATTTCTTGTACTGTGGGAGTTCGAATAAGCATATGTCAGGGTATGAAAGTTGGAGAAATGTCAGTGAGACTGTTCTTAAAAGTCGCTGCTTTGTTCGGGAAGATAACTCAGAATTTAATTATGGAATCTTCTCTCAAGCTATACAGTCTGATATTGTTGCTTCCATAGAAGTGTTTCCTAAATTTTGTTACTGTTTATGGTGGGGCCTTCAAAACTTGAGGTATATTTCTTGTCTTAAAATATAATACTGTCTGTATAAGTTTTATCTGTAGCTGCTGTGAAGTACCCAGTACATCAACATCAGACGTTAAGTACCCAGTAGTTCCAGAAAATTAAGTCCTTAAGGAAAACTTAAAATGTTCTAATTTATATATCTAGCACGTCTCTACCAAAAATAGAAAAACTAATTTTTAGAATGGATAAAAACCAGGTCACCTTACTATCTTGTGTTGCAATTCAATGTGATTATAGGGGCAAGAAGTATTGAACTCTGGAGAAATTGATCAAAAAGACTTCTACACCATCTTATGAATTAATTTTACCCATATTATCTCAACATTCACTCCATGCTGTCTTCACCTATTTCCCTCCATCCTTACATTGCTAACTAACATGTAAACAAATATATTTTGTTCCCATTGATTCAAAATATGAACTTTATTCAGTGTTATTAACACTTTAAGATAACATGTTGACACTTTTACCTTATATGTCCAACCAATGCAGTTGTTGTTGATACACGTTTGGTAAGTTGCTGCAGAATTTTATTGTTATTTATTAACTACTGTCTCCACCTAGCACGTTTGCATTTCAAAACACCTGAAATTGCAATGTTTTCCCAAGCTTTACAAGCCTAAGCCTCTTCTGTTTGATGTTTCACAGTACACTTGGTCAGGGGCTTCTAACCAGTACCTACCCTGGAGAGGTTATGTTTTCCATAGTAATAGCTATTATGGGGCTACTCCTTTTTTCTCTTCTGATTGGAAACATGCAGGTAAACAAAAAGTTTGCACTACTGATATTCATTTAATATTGAGGATAATTTTTTATATCTTGATTAACATAATACTTTTAATAGTGAGAGTCATTACCACAATACGAAGAGGAAAGTACTTGAACAAATTTGCACAATAGTTCTAATCTAGTTGTTATCATGCAATTGGACAGACCTACCTTCAATCAATGTCAGTTCGTCTTGAGGAAATGAGGATCAAAAGGCGTGACTCTGAGCAGTGGATGCATCATCGCTTGCTTCCTCCGGAGCTAAGGCAAAGAGTCAGACGCTATGACCAATACAAGTGGCTTAACACCCGAGGAGTAGATGAAGAGAGCTTGGTTCAAAGTCTTCCAAAAGATCTCAGGAGAGATATCAAACGGCATCTTTGTTTGAATTTGGTCAGAAGGGTGAGTACTAAGTATACTACTAGCTTGTGCTTTTTGAGATGGCTCATTGTTATACATATAGGTGCTACTTCTAAGTCTTCATTTTCTCATTAGTCTTCTGCATATGATGACATATATTTCAGGTTCCTCTCTTTGCTAACATGGACGAACGCTTGCTTGATGCTATATGTGAGCGATTGAAACCAAGTTTGTATACAGAGAGCACTTACATAGTTAGGGAAGGAGATCCAGTTAATGAGATGCTTTTCATCATAAGGGGTCGTCTAGAGAGTGTTACTACAGATGGCGGAAGAAGTGGATTTTTCAACAGAGGTCTTCTGAAAGAAGCTGACTTCTGTGGTGAAGAGTTACTGACATGGGCACTGGACCCAAAATCTGCTGCTAACTTGCCATCATCTACAAGAACAGTGAAGGCTATAAATGAGGTTGAGGCATTTGCTTTGGAAGCAGAGGAGTTGAAGTTTGTTGCTTCACAGTTTAGGCACATTCACAGTAGACAAGTTCAGCACACCTTCCGTTTCTACTCTCAACAGTGGAGAACATGGGCTGCAATCTTCATTCAAGCTGCATGGAGGCGCCATTATAGGAGAAAAATTGCAGAGCAGCGCAGGAAGGAGGAAGAAGAATCATATGATTCTGATTATGAAGGAGGTGATGATTCTGCAAGGGCCTTGGTTCCACATAATGAAAGTTCTTCTGGTTTTGGATTTGGTACTACTGTCTATGCTTCTCGCTTTGCTGCCAATGCACTTCGTGGTCATAGGCTACGTGTTGGAAGTTCCAGCAACTTTATGAAACTCCGAAAGCCCTCGGAACCTGACTTCAGTGTTTTTGACAAAGAGTGATTTCTCTGTTTATTCTGTTAAAGTATAAGGACTAGTTGCAATATCTTAATTTATAGTGCGTGTCCTTCATTAGTACACTATATGCACTTGTAGTTGTAGAGCATAACATATGCTACTCGTTAACAGGGTTACAAAGGGTAAAAGATTAAACTATGTATGTGGCATTACTGTGGGAATTTTGACTTTTAACATGTCCAATCATTAATGCCTCGTATTCACTCAACCATTTATCATATTCTGATATCCTGTCATTCAAGACACAGCTTAAGGCTTCATATAAAATAAGTCAATATAATCCAAGCACATTCTTCTTGCCTATTATATGAGGGTATGCAGATTGACCAAACTTGGAAAATCATCCTGTTTATGATGCAACTGTACGAACCAAACCATATGGATTGCTTGGTCAAGGAATGCAACAAGATTCCACTAAATAGAGTTGCATGGTCATCTCAGAGACATGCTGGATCCCAAACTGTTGTACGTACTAACAGCTGAGATGCACTTGTGGATGCCTACAATTGACATGTTACAATTGAGTTGCAATTTCTTTCTCATATTTCTTTGCCACAAATGGGTCACATCCGTTTCAAACTGAAAGGGGAAGAATGGGAAGATATTACAACAAAGAATATTAAAAAATAAAAATTGGTCGGTTCTGTAGGAAATGCCTTCCTTGATTACATGTGAGCATTCAATGACTACATGTGGATGCAATAAACCACAGAATCTCTTCTAGTAATGTACTACTCAATTCCGCCATGCAGAAGATACTTCCAAATCCACATCTTCTTCCCACCACGTGCTTACCTGCAATATAACACAATGTAGGCAACAGATTTATAACTTAACTAAGGATATGGCCAAATAAGATTTAAGATCTCACAAAAACCCACTATAGCGAGAAATTGGGTCAACTCAAATCCCAAACAAAACATCCAGGTTATGAACGAGAATCTTCTCAATCGACTTGTATAAGTATTTCAAAAAGTTGAATAGTTATGCAAGTTAGAACAATATAATTAAGAATAACATCACATTAAACCCATATTTGGGATAAAGGTGTTGTTGATGTTGATGTAGAACATCACATTAAACCCAAGAACTGTACAAGAACTTGCTAAGTATATCTGCCCTTAAATCTTAATCAAGAATGAAAAACTACATTACACTATAACCATTGGTACTTCCGTGTAAACAAATAGGACAAGAGGAATAGAACAAACTCTGAAGATACATGGAAACCTGCATTCCCTCAACTTTGTTAACACACTGTAAAGAATTGAAACTGTAATTTGCTGCACATGTAGGACTACAAGAACATTATAAAGGATGCAGTGTAGGACCACAGGAGTAAGCAAATTTTACGCAGAAGAAAAAGAACATTAAAATAAATAAATACGTCCATAGCAAACACACATGCTCAAAATTAACTGAAACTGATTAACTAACAAGAGAATACCTTGTAGCCTCTTCGAAGAAATTCCAGAGAGCTTCCCTCTTCTTCTTGAAGTCCCAGGACCCTCAACAGTTCTTCTTTGGCCTAGATCAGTCAATAGATTAATATGAAAGTATTTACGGTTAATATGCAATGAGGTAAAGTTTATGAATTTACTTCACCAAGGGTGAAGCGAGTTGCACTTTCTGCTACGCAAGCATAAGAACCATCCGCTTGTTTAAGCATTACCTGCCAAGGACCTGAACAGTTTTATGAAGAAAAAATTTAGTGCATCATCCTTATCATTGGCAAATAAAAGTATATTAGTCATAGATTAAGAATTAAAAATAAATTACAGTATATCTGGTATAAACTACTGGCTAAATACATTTTGTGCCCGGTCCATTATATGAATGGATATCCTGCCATTTTCTCATTGACATAGATATCCTGCCCCTTTTTTTTTTTTTTTTGCCGTAATATGGATATCCTGCCTTTACTTATCATGTAATATGCACCAGCAAAGAGCACGGACAACAAAGCTAGACTTTAATCATTTAGCAAGCGTTCTAAGTGGTTCCGTCCAAGCCAACAGAAATAGCTACAACAACCAAGTATTGATGATTAAAAACTAATGGAAAATGTAAACAACCAATTCAATCTAAAAGCTTGCGCTACTGGGTGAGGCTACATTAATGGTTTTAACTCTAACAGCATGATATTAGAGCCTCCATGATCAAGTGGTTACAAGTTCGATCCTCACTGCCTATTATTTAATTAATAAATAATTAAGTATTGTGGAATTTCTTAGCCCAAGTAGGTGGACCCGTGTATTATCCACTTTTCAAGTCCAGTGGACTCTCGTATGAAGAGATGTGTTAAAGAAATATAAAACCATTAATGTAGCCTCACCCAAGAGCTTAAACTTTTGAGTTGAATTATTTCTTTACAGGAAATAAAAGGAACAATATGGCCATATAATACGAACCTCGGGAGAATCTCACCCTAAAAGCTAGCTCGTAAGATAGGAGAGCCCAAAGTCCATATAAACCCCACACCAGACCCTTATGTTCCGATGTAGGACTCAAGTTCCATACATTGCAATTGGATCGTAACATTCCATTGCGCTCTGTAGCCCCGGCGCCCACGCGGCCTAGCTTTGCGATAGTCTTTTACTAGTCTTGGACGAACACTGCAATGCCAGCATCACCAGCCGCGCTAAGCCGCTCAATTGCAATTGACCATTCGATTGCAACTGGGAGACATAGTGAAAGACTTTGATACCAATTGATATGAACTTTGGGAGAACCTTACCCCAAAAGCTAGCTCATAAGGTAAAAGAGCCCAAAATCCATATAAACCCTACACCAGACCTTATGTTTCCGATGTGGGACTCAAGTCCTATACCTTGCAATTGGATCGTAACACCGTACTCTCATTTCCCTCACTAACTAGGTGATTTCTGAGTAGAAAAATTGTCCCTTGCTAGAAAGGGAAGCAAGCAATAACATTCTTCTTTGACATAAACTGGAAAAATGGTCTTCGCTGTCCAGTCTGATGTCAATATCAAATAACTGGTAAAAAAGCAGTAGTTTATCATATTTTTTCGGTAACTTTCTCAGCACAGCATTCCATTATTGTTTTAGTTTTTATTAACCTTAATATTTATTTTACATAATATGTGATGGCAGTATTAATAAGCAGAACAAATTAAGTTCTGAATATGCTTTAAACATACATGCATATTGTTTCTGTGTGTTTTGTGTTAACGTGTGCCTGTACAGATACCCATATAAATATATAGCTGTACCTGGGTACTGGCGGAACACAGCTCCACTGTAATTGACAATATATGGTGCTACTGCAACTGTCTTAAAAACAGAAAAAGAAAACAACCAATGCCTATTATTTTAGAAAAGGATCAATGTCTAGAGACAATTCAATAAAGAAGGGGTACCTTTGAATACTCTCTAATTCGAATGTAGAACACTGGAGTGAATTGAGAAAGAAAGCGGTAGTGCAAATCTTTGGTTGGGAAGCCCAGAAGGCCCAAATCAGCACTGTAAATTCAATAATTATTCTGTCATAAATAAGTATAAGAAGAAGTGTTTAGGCATGTGGTTTATCCAAAAAAAATAATAATAATAAGTGTTTAGGCATGCATGAAAACTAAAAAATAAATAAAAAAAATACAACATATACCGCAGTGTGTCTAGTTCAAGATTAAATAAAAGTGTTGGTGTTGATGTAGCAAATTTTTCCTGCAAAATTCAAGTAATTACAATGGGAGATATCCATCAAACTAAAGCAGCTAGGAGAAGCCAGTGTACAGAATATGTTCTATTCAATAACAGATAATAACTTTAAGAATTGCTCACACATTTGGCCTATAAAGGCCATCAAAACCAGAGCATAGATCAAGATTTATCATTTAAGACCTTACTAAACTCTATATAGAGCAAAATTTTGCATGCTGACCCAAAATCAAATCACATTATATTACTGCATATTATTTATCACCAATGAACAAAAACTAAACAATTTTGACTAAAGAAGCCAAGTCCAAGCCAATGCAGAGAAGAGTGAAAATTCATTAGCACATCGAATATTTAAATTCAAAAAAAGGTTCAGGAAACCTTCAAATGACAGAGACACCATACCACATACTTCTCTATATTAGCAAGTTCACGTGTGCTGCAGTTAATGAATATGTAGAGTGATGGAGGGTCACTAGACTGCCAACGATCTGCATTTGTAAGAAATGAAATTGTCAAAATATTATTATTTCATCATGCACATGATTTAGAAAGTAACACTGCATCACCAATATATGTCTCAAGAATAATTTGATAAATAGTCATCCATAAGTTTCAAGCATGGTAACTAGAAAACATTATTACTTAGAAAGCTATGGTAATGTCATTTTCCCCCAAGAGCCAACCTTCATTTTCATCTTCAAAGTCAAAATCAAGGGTATTCCTGATAGATCTGAAAAATGAAGTCATAGGTCCAGCTGGGACATCATCTAAGGAACCTATGGTAATGCCATCAATCTGGAAGCAAAACAAAATGGTAATTCAAAACATATGGTAATACCATCAATATGAATATGAATATGATATCTTTATTCAGAATCAATGTTTGTGAAAGTAAATAGTTCAAAACTTTATAATTTTCCAATGGTGTGATATTTGGTGGGCACGATTTTAAAAAATATGTCATAAATTAAATCGTAATCGATTCCTTAGAAAGACAGGGAATAAATTCATAATGAATTATTTTTCATTACTGAATCCAGAGCTGCTTTGAACAACTGACAGGCTCGACGCTTCTCTGGCTTATCAGGGAATACCTGCAATAAGACACAAATATAGTAACATTTTTTCCAAAAAAAGAGAGTAAAATCTACACATGAAAAGTAGTTCTTGCTTTAGAAGGGAAGACAAGAATGTATCTTCTTACTATGCAAGCTCTGGTTTCCTTTTTCTCCCGGAGCTTTCTCACAACAGCCAAGGCAAGTTGAACGTTGGCATCAATGAACTCATCTGAAGATCCCTTGAAATATTTAGGAATTTGAGAAAATTATGTGCAATGTAAGGCCAAGTAACTGTGAATGAGAACAGTTTCTTGAAGCATGAAATCAACGTTATACCAGCATACAGTATAGATATAAAAATCAACTAAACGTACAGATATCATGAAACACACAGCTGATAGAAAAGAAGCAGAATATGAACTGAGGCATAAAGAGCAATGATAAAAATTTGTTATGCTGCATAACAAGGCAAAAGGCACTGTCTGTCCATGAAGCACCGATACGGCGTTTTCGATACATTCTCGATGATACAGGATGTCGATTACCATAAAATACGTGTCCGATACGTTTCCGATACGCGTATCCGATACGTTGGAAAAAAATTTAAGGAGTATCGGTGCTTCATAGCTGTCTGTCAATACTAACACTGCAAGCGACAAGATCGTCAATAATTTAAAAATGTGTAATATAACCTACTTAGTTTGGGAACTTAGTATTTCATAGTATACTCTCTCCAAAAGCATACAGCTAGATTCAACAAAGGACCAAAAGTAACAATAACTAGTTACTTATAACGTTTGCATCATGAGAGCAAAGAATAGTACCTTATAAGAAGATATGTTGCTGGGTAAGGGCCTGCAGACAAACACCAGGGGAAAAATCAGGAAAAGAATGCCAGCACACAAAAGCTAAGTTTGGATTAACTTATTTTGACTAGAAAGAAAAACTGCAACAAGTGTAGGTTAAACGCATGTTGTCTGTCTATCCATAGAAAAAATAGTAATAATATGTAAGACCATAAGAAGAAACAAAATCATCTTGAGTGCACACTTGTCAACTGAATGTAGATTTCCAAAATGATATTAACTGTAATATAAAAACATTGAAATCATGCATACACAAATGTAAAAGCAATCATAAGTATAAGACTAAAGTGAAGATAAGTTAGAAAGAAGAAGATTTTTGGAAATTGGGGTTCAATGTTTTAGCACTGGTCATTCAAAGTGAAAAATGAAAGGAAAGAGAAGAGGGAATAGTAATAATATATACGGAAAATCGATCTCGAGGCGAAGTAGTCCATCCTGAAGAGCATAAGAAAGGGAATTAGCAGCATCAGTGACGAGAACTTCATAGGATTTTGGTTTGTAAACAGAGACACCGCCCTTGGGATCAAAACCTGGCTCTGAGGGTACAGCTTCTCTTCCTTTTCCAAGGCTTTGGATTTTGGTAACGAGCCTGAATGGGAGGTTTCGAAGAGGTTGAGTGCTAGAAGAAGAAGAAGAAGAAGAAGAAGAAGAAGAAGATGGAGTTAAAGAAACAATGGGGCGAAGGAAGGTGAGGTTGTAAGGTGGAGATGATGAAACTGACACCATCAACACCATCGTGTTTGTGTTGTGTGTGTCACTGGCGCCACTGTCAACACACAACATAAGAATGATGGATATTGGATAGATAGGATGATGACGTGTCGTTTTGACAACGTTGTTAATCTCATTGCTATGTCAATTGGGCCAACTCCGTTACTGGGCCACATATATGCCTTTATTGGCCCAAATGATGATTAGTGCAACTGCGACAAATCAATTGTTTTATGAAGACTGTTATGTTATTGAGAATTTTTGTTTCTCATAAATAAAATAATTTTTTTATATACATGGGCTCTATATTTTTATTTTATCAAGTACATAGTGTAATTAATATATACAGAGATAGGATCATTTCATATCAGTGTTAAATTTGAAATTTGATACTTCATCTGAGAGTCATTAAATCAAAAAAGATCAACGACTCTGATTTGTAAGTATGTGACGTCATTGATCTTTTTTGATCTAACGGCTATCAGATAGGGTATCAAATTAAATTTGACACTGATGTCAAATAATCATACTTCACATATATATATATATATATATATATATATATATATATATATATATATGAAGAGAGATATTCTCACTACCAAAATTTTTCACTACTAACTTACTACCTATCTAATCACCATTAGATTAACATTTTACCTCTCTTCAAAAACTTTTTAACATTCTCTCTCTTTGATCCAATGGTGATGTGATGGGTAGTAAGTTAGTAGTGAAAATTTTTGGTAGTTAGAATATCCTCACTATATATATATATATGGGCTTAACATTTATGTAGTAGCCGTAGATAGTGTTATCTACAGCTGACACAGAAAAGTGAGCCCCACGGCTTTTTTTATAAAAAAAAAAAAAAACTCAGGATTCGTTGCTGTATCCTAGGATTCGGACGTATATCCTTGCTTGCAGTAAGTACAGCAGCTGCAGAAATCATTTTGCCTATATATATATATATATATATAATGTCGATATGTAGATGATTTGCTATGGTTTTAATATTTTTTATTCGTTAAGAAGTAATTAAAATGATAGGTAATTTGTTTTAAAAAATGCTAATTTTTTTATAAAATATCATGTTAAAAACTTTTGTAATGATACATAAAGAAATATAAGATTATAAAAGTATTTACATTTAATACTTCGAAGAGCTATAGTTTTTTGAAGTAATTAAAAAATTACTTTAAAAATTTATTTGATCAAAATTTCAGTCAAATTTAGCTTTTTTGTAATTTGTAAATTCAATTTCTATCACTAAAATCTATGATCTCCATCGTGTTCATACGTTGGTTGTCCAAACTCCAAATGGACAACAAAACCTCCGCATAAAATGGGGAGTGGATCTTCTTATGTGAAAAAATAGTCATGTGATCATGTTATTTGATTATAATTATTTATTTAAAAATTATACACTTTTTTTCTCTTATTTCATCATCAATAAATGGTTGTGATCAAATAACATGACCATATAATCAAATAACATGACTACATGACGATTTTTCCACGAGAGAGGATGCACAGCCACACGAAATACATAAAGATGCCCTAACAGATTGTGAATGGACGTCTCAGATTGTTTTATGACATTTTGTTTAGAGAGAGAGAGAGAGAGAGAGAAACATAGGATATGAATGAATGAACTCTTTCTTTTCATCTATAGTTATCATTCATCTATCTTCTGTTCCATTCATACCCACATTCCTGTTTCATGTGATTTGAGTTCTTCTCTCTAACCCCTTCTTCAAAATTTTAACTTTTTCTCTTTTGTTATCTCTATCTCTGCTGAAGTTATTACCTTGAACTGTGAAGAAATGGCTGTGGCCATGGCTGCTTGGAGTCTTGGACTTCACTTCATTGCTACTGATAATAGCTTGAGAGCTTTGGAAAAAACCATTTCCAGTGCTCCTGTCTTGAAGGCCTCATCTGGGTTTGCTCCTTCTAAGCCATGTTACATCCTTCACAGAAGTAGGTAGGCTACCTGGGATCATTGGCTACTTATGGATATGACATTTTTGGTCTTTTTTATGTTGGTCTCAATATCCTTGATTATACTGGTTGATACTGAATCATAAGAATTCTAGTTTCTATTGATGATTATTAGTGTCTCCTATTTCGGTTGCTATTGTAATGCTTCACTTTACAATTTACTTAATTCTATTAATGCTCCAAGAAATTTTGAGTGTGAAAAAATAATCAAGTGGATTTCATACACTGATATTTGGTTCCTCTTCTTTGATGTGTTAATTCTGGCAAGGAATTTATTCTATTTATTCAGCTTTGATGTTGTTAGCTTGTATCTTGCCAAGGCTATGTATGGTCTGACTAATTAAGATAGTAGGCTTGTTGAGTGCTGAAAACATTCACTGCTATAGTATCTCCATATCTCGTCTTCTTCTTTTTTTGGAAGACTCGTAAACATTTAAAACTTGCAAAGTGAGTGTAACCTCAGCTAGGACTGCACCACAATGACATGTCCATTCTGTGTTAATTGTATGTACCCTTTTGTCAGAATGTCATCTTCTGGAACTACAATTATCCCACGTGCAGCACCTGTTACTGATGTGGAGGTATTTTGCATGATAACCTATATGATTGTCACTTATTGCATGTGAACGTCCAATACTTCATTTTTCTAATGTTTGTTGACCGTGATCAATGGTCAGTAAAAGATTTGCTTTCAATTTCTTTTCTGTGGAGAACAGGATGGAAATCAAGGTGAGACTGATACCATTCCAACTCCTATAGTTATAATTGACCAAGACTCTGAGCCAGATGCTACTGTGGTGGAGATCACTTTTGGTGATCGGCTTGGGGCTCTTCTTGACACTGTAAGCCATTCTCTGAGTGAATCTATGCTTGTTCTATTTTATTTTATTTTATTTTATTTTATTTTTGTATATTTTTTTATTTTGTCAATACAGAACTTGTGGGGTAAGCAATTTCTCATCATGTATTATTATTATTTTATTTCATTGAAACATATTTGATAGTGTGCATTGATAGAAATATTTAAAAAATTAACTCTCTACACGGTTGCAGATGAATGCATTAAAAAACTTAGGTCTCAATGTTGTCAAGGCAAATGTCTTTCTGGATTCCTCTGGCAAGCACAACAAGTTTTCCATCACAAAAGCGTAAGTGTTACATATGTTGCGCAATGCGCATTATTTATTGGATTGTTACAATGCATATGTTATTGTCCAATCCTATGATTGGTTTTGTGCTATTGCTGATGTATGCTAAATGGTTGTTAATCATGGTTATGTTGTTTTGTCAATGGGAGTCATTTCTTCTAGTCGAAGCTAAGTTGGTTCCTCTGTCATTAAATTATTGTACAGAGGCAAAAGAAAATGAGATAATTTTTAATGGTTAATAATTCTTAAGGATAAAAAGAAAATGCATGGTTAGAATCAGATGATTTTTAATTTCCTTTGATGATTCTTAGAATAATATACTACAAATTCATAAAATAGGCACTACTCTTATGGAGAAAATCCTCTGAATGACTTCTGTAGTGAGATTCCACTTGGGCTTAGGGTGTCAAATCTCAAGTATTTGCAAGTAAGACTGACACCAGAATTGGCCTGCCTAATAATTACTCGAAATTCACTCTAGAACAGTGAACTTCGTTGGGCAACTTGGGTTCAATTTCATCTTTTAAGAAACAAATATCTTGGATCAGGATTTACTAGTTTCTCTAGTATTTCATTGGATATGCTGGTGGAGCTTTTTGCAGTGATACTGGCAGAAAAGTGGAAGAGCCAGAGTTGTTAGAGGCAATTCGTTTGACGATTATAAATAATCTGATACAATATCACCCGGTATGCTTACAAACTATCCTCCTTTTCTTTGGAGAATGATTTGGTTAGATGCCAACAGGTAGTTCTCTTCTAATTAGAGTTTTGGTGGTTTAGGAATCAAGTTCCCAGTTAGCAATGGGAGCAGCATTTGGACTTGTACCCCCAAAAGAGCAGGTGATGAATGTCTATTCTTTTTGGTTTCAGTTGTAAAACATGAACTTTTCATTCTTTCTGGTAACACGCAGACAAGTTTTGTGAAATATATATATGAATGTGATGTAAACCCAAGATGTTAGGTTTCTACTACTTTGTGATTTGTGTTGCTTAACATGCACTGACTTAAGCATGCTTGGTTTCTCCTTTGTGGCAATTTTAATATATATATTGTTCATCACGTCTGTCCTCTACCATAACCATAGAAAAGAGTGTGTTAAGTGGAGATGGGTTGGAGACTTGGGATTAGTTATATGAAGTGGAATTTTCCCCTCTTTTATTTGTAAAGTTCATAGCTATACTGTGTTTGAAGGAGAGCTCAGTACCACTCACAGAGGATGGGCTTGGTTGCAAAAGTGAGAGAATTTCTTTTAAGGAAAGGAGGTTTACAAGGCAGAAGGGTAATGGGAGACCAGTGGTAGAAAGTGGAAAAACTTGATTAGAGAGCTGGAGGTGTGTTTTGTTAGTCCTTTAATTTGTATTTAAATTCATAGATATCTATCCTGTTTAGTATAGACAATTGCATTATCCCTATTTGTTTGACTAATATCAGTCAATTTTAAACTGCCTTATCAAAGGCTTGAGAAAACAAAATTTTAAATGATCTTCCCCAAAATTATGTCTAACCAGCTTGTTTAGTTAGGGTGCCAAGAAAAGGGTGAGAAGTATAATAGCTAGAGGTTTATCCTGTAACAAAAAAAAAAAGTTTTATATTTTTTACTTCTATTACTGATTGGTATCAGGGAACAGTGACTTTTTTCTCCTATTAAGCCATACTCGTAGAAGAGTAGAGAATGTATTGAGGAAGCTTTGATGTTACCGGACAACCTTGTTTATATTTTGTAACATCTTTCAGGTTGTTTATATTTTGTAACATCTTTCAGGTTGATGTGGACATAGCAACTCAGATAAACATTACTGATGATGGCCCAGATCGAAGGTGATGCATTCATTTGGTTCTTCCTTAACAAAATAGATAATCTGATTGAAACAGAAAATTGTTTAGTTTAAAGTCACATAATATTTGAGGTCTTAGAAGCATGCTCAGTGCTAGTGTTGAATTAGTATAGTACTTCTGGGCAATACATGTATGTTGTTGCTCACTTGTGCTTCATTTTGTAGTTTGCTATATGTGGAGACGGCTGATCGGCCTGGATTACTGGTTGATCTTGTAAAGATTATTACTGACATTAACATTGCTGTTGAATCTGGAGAATTTGACACTGAGGTATATATATCATTATCCAAAATGTGCAAATTTATTTTTTCTGACCTAGTCATTCAAAAGGAATGTATCAATTTAATTATTGAGCCCAAAAGAAAGGGGGAATGTATCAGTCTGATCATAAAGCTTTGTTGTTGAACATAGGGGCTCTTGGCTAAGGCAAAGTTTCATGTCAGCTACAAGGGTAAAGCTATCATCAAGCCTCTCCAGCAGGTAACTTTAATCTTGTATTGAATGATAAGAAATCAAGATTGCCTCATACATTGAAGTAGCCAAGTAGGTTCTGATGAAGTTTGAGCATCTGGTGATAGACTTTACATGTTGGCAGCATGACTCTTCAGTTTCTGAACGGATTTTTATATTCATCTTTACCATCTGGCAGGTTCTTGCTAACAGCTTGAGATATTTCTTGAGGCGTCCAACGACTGAGGAATCCAGTTTTTGAGTGGCATCTCTTACAACAAAGTGCAGATCATTGTATTTTCTTTTGGAATATAACCACCATCATGGAATTGTAGAATGTTTGCATTCATTTTTTCATTTGGAGGACAAATGAAGAATGTGATTAACCTATAGCTGGAATGCATCTGGAATGCATTAAATCAAAAAATTGAATTAACATGGATAGGAAAGTTCAAATGCTTGTGATTTTTTATCATAATATTCATTTCATACAAAATACAGTGTTTATGATTAGCATCATGAATAAAAGTTTTGGCTACTGCTTTTGAGCAACTCAAGATTACTAGTCCTACAATTATTGAAATTAAGATAGAATAGCAGTTTTGGACACAAGAAAATGTTAAAGCGCTTGCTGCAAACTCCAAGAACCCTTCTTATGGTTATTTATTCTTACGGGTAACTTTGAAAGTGAATTTCTAGCCAAAAGGAAAAAAGTGAAAGGAAAAGATATTGATGACAGATGGCTAGATTTTCTTCAGGTATGTGATTCATTTGAAGTACTTAACAAGATCTGTATGTGTAACATATTAACATCATCTAATAGCTTAACTTCATCTGTATTTTTTTTCAAGATTTAACCTGTTTTTTTTTTTAATACAATTTTTTTATGTTAAATGTTATCCTAATTGAGTTTTTTTTTGCTTTATGCTTGAAATTATAACTTTTTAATTTCAGCTCAATATAACTTTCGAGTTGCTGGAATTAATAACAAAACTCTGACCTTTTTTGGTACCAATGGAAGAAAATTTCCATGTGGGGCATGGGATTTGGATCATTGGAATTGAGAAAAATAGCTTTTACTTTTTTGTATTGAAATTTTAAATGAAGTAGGATATTGTAATAATCAATTAGTGTTACTATCAATGTTACTATCAATTAATTTCACCGTTAGATCGATTATGTTGATCCAACGGTTATATTTATTTTCATCTTTGTATAGTTATGATTCTTCATATTTAATGTGAAAGCATTAAATATGGAAAATCATAATCATACAAAGGTGGAAATATATATAAAAATTAAATATGGAGAATCATCATCATACAAAGATGGAAATAAATATAATCGTTGGATCAACATAATTGATCTAACGCTAAAATTGATTGATAGTAACATTGAGAGTAACATTAATTGATTGTTACAATATCTTTCCCCATTTTTATTTTTATTTTGATATGCACCCTTCCCCATTTTAAATTACGTAAAATTTTGTTAATTTAAGTAACTCTTTCGCCTTTTTCTTTCTTTGTCGTGTGGCTTGAAAGTGGATCCCGTACCAATTGGACAAAAGTAATAATAAAATAATATGAAATAAAGTTATCAACAATTTAATTGAGGAATTAATATTTTTTTTAGTGGTAAGATATAATTTTATTTTTTACATACATACAAAAGTATATAGAGTTTATATTTATTTTTTATTTTTTCTCCTTTTTTTCTGTAGACATTTTATTTTATTTTTTTATTTTATTTTCTCTCCTTACATGGTCATATACGAGCTTCACATATTTTTATGTATGTATAGGAGATAAAATTATTTCTTATGACATGAGAAATATTAATCCTTTTATTTGATGGAAAATTTAACATTTTATGGCAATTTAATTCATTATATTATTTTAATGATATACCAAAAAAAAAATTACAATGAGCTATGAAGCTGTCCTATATTCTAATTTCTTTCATTAGATTATTTAAAAAGATAATGCTTTCCCTCGTTGTTTAATTTTTTATATTTATTTAATTATCTTCTTTTTTTATTTTTTTCTCAATCTTTTCTTATTTTTTGTTTGAAATTATATATCGCTGGCCCTAATTAATTTAGTATAAAAGTGATGTTGGATTTATCGACCATCAAGTCATCAACCCCACTTAATAAGAAATAAAATTGATAAAAGATGGTAATGATAACAAAAAAAATATATACAACATAATAAATAGTGAAATACACATAATTTTTTTTAAGAACAAATAAATCAAACTCTATATAGTACTCACCTGATAAAAAAAAAAAAATTAGCCGACCCTATTTGGGTTTAAGTAACATGTATTACAAACTACTATGCGCCGATACTTTAAAAAATATGATATGTTGTGTTCATATTTTTCGATACTTTGACACTCCTGAACACTTCAACATATATTATAGAGACTCAAAAAATAGTTCAAAGGTTGTGTTGCGTTACATTTTTAGTTCTAATTATTAGATTCGTTGGATTATGATTACTATTTTATTGAATTTATTATAAATATTTGAAATATTTTATGTTTCTTTATAAAATTGATGGGTATCATAAGTTCAGTTTTATTTTTTATTAAATTATTGAATATTAAATATAATATATAATATACACTACATAGATTAAAAATATTATCTAATATCAAAATATGTCCTAACATATCGAAATCTAATATATTTTAGAACTACCATGTCGAAAGTATGCAGTAAAACCAGGTGTCGCGAGCCCTAAGATATTAGATCTATAGGTGTTTTCATATATTTGACGGTGAAAAATTACAATAGAGAACCTCACGTATATGATTTTTTATTTATATGATCTTGTTATATTCATTTCTTTGTAAGGTAGACTTGTTCACCCGTCCTCCTCCTGACTCTTATTTAAATTTCCAAAATATTCATTTACATATTTTTAAGACAACTATTTACGCATGTGTGACAAAAAAACTAAAGTAAGAAAAGATAGACAGCAACATGAGATGACTATAGATTTTTTAATTTGCCTAGATTCTCTTCAAGCATAACAACTCCTGTATGGCACTTTAAGTCAACTGCTTATAACCACTAAGAACTCAACTTTATGTGATACTTTCATTCTTTCTTTTGTTTTTAGCTGTTTCCATTGGTAAAAGTATACTTCTTTATGTAATAAAAGATATATTGCTAAAGCAATTATTTAATTCTAAGATTGCTCTATTATAGTAAATTCTTCAATTTCTAATCAAATTATGATGTATAATGTATGATGATTAGAGATATATAGCTTATTTAATCATTGGCATTTCATGAGATTGTTTCTAACTTTACATCTTACAATGGTAAAGAGAAAATGTTTTACCAACTTTTTCATTTTGTCCCTCCAAAGAATTACCATTCCCAATTACTAAGAGGTAAGATCCCCTCTCACTTTCTATATATATATAATATATGATAGTGTCAAAAATCACGAGGATCAACAAAAATAACTGGCGAAGAGGATCTAGAAGTGAACCAATTATCAGGTGGCCCACATTTATCAGGGATATCCTGCTTCGCGGTCTCAAGATTCTTAATGCACCACATGTCTTCTGCCCATGAGAATTTGGTCCAATGTGGGACAGCGTCTCTAACTGGGTCCCTATGGCCCAGTTCAGCCACAATGGCCCCACAACCACCATCATCTCTTGCCATGTTATGCACGAATCCACATAGGGACTTCATGAGGTGAGATCCACACTTACCCTCCATGTGTAGTCCATACATAAAATAAACCCCAAAAGGCCTAAAAACATCAGGAAAAGAAGGTAACCTTAGCCATGGCATACATTCATCCAATAACCTTGTACCTACGCAGCATGCATGTGCAAGTGGTGACACACCCTTCACTTGCAATTTGAACACTTCTTTGGTGTTCCACACACTTAATATTGCAAAGCTTGGAGGGAGAATGCCACTTTTTGGATCACATTTGGAGAGGTACTTCTTGGGGATGGCCATGAAAGTGCCCAAATTTAGCTTGTTTGACAAAATTAAGTCTATGTCTCTAGGGTAAAATTCTGAATTGGCAAACATATGGTTATACATGGACCCAGCTAGGCGTGGTGGAAGGTGAAGCACAGCAACACTTGAGCTAATTGGCTTGTAGTGAGCATGAACAGGCTGCACTAGCATGGTTAAAGTCCTGAATTTTAAGTAGCCACATTTTTTTGTGAACAAATTGACCGAAGGCTCATTTGTACAATCAGTTGCCATATATGCATACTTAGCCTCCTTTTGCTTGCACCATTCTTCTAAATGTTCAACTAGTTTTGTCCCAATGCCAAATCTCCTGCATATGCCAAGATAGCATTTTAACTTAATGTTGCCTTACAAAGTATCAAAACATTATAGCTACTGCTTTTGGGGCCTTGAGGTTTAGCTTTTTTTTTTCTTCACAAAAGTATCTCTATAATTATAATAAGTAATCAAATAAAAATTAGAATGAAGAGCAGGATCATTAAGAACCGAACAGCAAAAAGTAAGGTTTTTGTGGACCTTGTTGTCTAGATGAAGAATTTTGTACCAAATTGAATAAGACATCCTATCCAATTGCTAGTTTCTTAGAAAAGTAGACTTAGTGGATACATGTGTCAATGACAGGCTAGCTTAACTATACTTTTTCACCTTTCCATGATACGAGGAACATTACCTTCTCTTTTTCTTAGAATCTAATCTCCCACCACTTCTTTTTTCTGAGTTTTCCGTTTCCCTTATTTTATGAGATTAGAGCCAAGAAAGCACACAACAACTTGTAGAGAGAAAAAGTGGAGTTAGCAATGGCAAACAGAACAGAAACAATAAAAAAGTTTCTGAACTGACTTTTGTGGAATAGGATAGAGAAAAACTGTTATGACTACTGCTTTTGGTTTTTTCTATCTGAAAAGCATGCACATTAACATCCAAATGACCATTCAACATTACTTTTGATGCTTTTAGGCAATGTGCAGTGCAGAAACATATGTAAGCAAACCAAAAACATGTGAGTAGAGTGGAATAGAACCTGTGTTGTGGTGAAACTCTGAGCCCCAAAATATAAGCAAGCTTTACATAAACAGAATTCCCTCTTGTAACTGTTTTTACACACCCCCTTATCACCCCAACAACTTCTCCTTCTTCTCCATATTCTGCAACCTGTTTGGAGCAAATATAACATTGATTAGCCCAAAACCAAGAACTTATCTATAAATCCAAGTTTAAAAGGAATTCAAACTAATTATCATACCATTCAACTTATGAAACTATGAATATTATTATAATAATTCTGCAATAGCAACCATACGTCATACCAATTTGCACATTTATATGTATATATAATATTCTTACTTGTTATATATTTCAACTTCCAAGATAGTGTAAAACAAAAAAAATTTCGTAATGGAAAAATTGAATTAGATTTGTAGCTAGCTACCAGCATGACATGTAATTGAAAGTGACGGATACGGCATATGGGGTCGCCAATGAGGTCAGTAACAAGAGATGGCTTTCCTCTTTGTCCAACTTCACAAAGCCTCTCCAGTTTCTCTATTGCTACCTTGTGTCTCTCTTCATCATATTCTTTTACTACCACCAATGGCTCCTCCACCCTCTCTGATGGTGATTTTGGCCATCTTTCAGCTGCTATCTTCAGAGACATGGTATATAGATGGTTATATAATATTAAGCAATATATAGAGAAAGAAAAATAATAGTATATCCCTTGCTTCTTCTCGGTTGTGCTAGCTTCAATGCCCTTCTCCCTATCTATATGTGTATATTTATACATCTTAGAAACCCCAAAGAATATTGAGACGTGGCACCTCCCCAAAGTTTAGTGGACCTTTTTCTTTTGGCACAAATGAAAAAAAATAAAAAATCTAAACTAGCGTTCTGTTTTTTCTATTTCATAGTATTACATCATGCTTATATCTTCTTTTGTTTGTAGTGCGTGATCCAATACATCATGTACATAACGAAATTAAAGCCTGTACACTTTTTTGAGATAGATAATACACCACATATTATTATTTTGATTATTTTTTTAGTGTTGAAATTGCAAATCTATTTGGCCTTCCTCATTAAATGAATAAGTGTGCACAAGGGAGAGAAAATAGCAATAAGAGGTAAACCGCACACAGTCTTCAAATTCACAATGTGCAATGCCCGCAAGAGGGTTAATGATGTCTTTATAGTGATAACAACAGTGACAGCAGTGTAGCAGTTTAAGGTAAAGTTTATCTGCAGTCAAACTAGGGGCCTAACTCTGCAATTATTGTCCTTTCTTCTTGATAGGAGAGTAGTTATTATCCATATCTAAAAGTTCAAAGGCTTAAAATTTCTCGAGGTTATTATTAGAAAACAAACTATCTGAGTTCAGAAGACAAGGCTAATTTAATTTAAATGTGTACTAGTTAAATTATTTACTTATATATATATATATAAAGAGTAGGTGGTGGGGTCATTTAGCATTCTTTAGAATCATGATGGCAAATGTTTTTTTAAGAAGCACCCAGGTGTTTGAATACTAGAAGAAGCCTCAACCTTATAGAGAAACAAACCCCCTTATCTTATTACTTTGCTTTCACCAATTATTGAGGGAGGTGGTGTGAAAAGCATGCCTTTCACCACGTTTTTGGTGAACATGTGGGATGCTACTGCTGAGGATCAAAAGTGGGGTGTTGATCACCATCATCATATGCACATATTAAGCTCTTTTTTCATTGTTATCGTACTATTCCTTTGTTTGTTTATGTTTTAAAAGAATGGTGCCAAGTGTTATAAAAGAAACAAGTCTTTAATGGTTACGCGCGTCCCTAGAAGCTTCACTCTAGCCCATATCTTATAAGCTGATGTGTCTTGTTTTCTAAATTGGGGTGACGTTTGCTCTTTTATATCTTGGTACATTGTGGTCCAAATGTACTAAAACTTACCTTTTTGGGAATAGAAAATTTAATCTTGAATTTTAGACACTTCGAGTCCTATCATTGGAGCTACTTGCTTCAAATGATACATACAAATGGTACCAAAGCAAAAAGAACTCTCTTGACATGAGAAACACAGAAGTCTGGATACAGAACAAAGTTATGCATTTCCCAAAGTTCTGACTAGACTTGCATGGGTGAACTATCACCAAAATGTGAAGCTGGTCAAGATGGGATTCTAAACTCTGATTTGCCATATTAATGATCTATCCAAATCCAAAGCTTATGAGGTTGCTATACTTTGATATGTGGAAGTTGTGTTCCTAGTCCTTATACCATGAAAATCATCCGAGTTTTGTAACTTTGGTAAATCATAATCGTATAGTTAATGGCCTCTTTTCTCTGTCCAACTTTTCAGACCATTATGTTCCATTAATATGTAGTTTTTATGACTATTTGTTTGCTTGAAATTTCTCTTAAAAACAATAAAGTCAAATGGGGAACATAAAAGTCATAATCTGAAAAACACCTAATTATCAAAGCCACACGTATCCTCAAGTTTTAATGCCAAATCTTTAGCAGAAATTTTTGCCTAGAAAACAAAGGAAAACTGATGTGACTGCATTAATGGGAGAAAATGTTGCATATGACCTGTCTGCCAAGTTTTTTGTACCAACTTCCCATTCTGCTAAATAAAGCACAAATAACTGATAATTACCAACATCTACAAAGAGTCATGCTTATACTTCAATTTTTTAGCTTCTTCTCTAGTTCTCTTTGCTAGAGAAGTAAGAATTTTCCATACATGGAAGTATAACAACTAAAAATGTTTTTTTAAATAAAAATAAATTTCAAAGGAAACAGTATTAAAGTATGAACTTTGTGGTACCACTACTTTCTTTTAAAATGGAATACTATTTAATTTATTGAGCCTCTATAGCTATGAGTTACACAAGTTTGATTAGTAATTTTTATTTGGCTAACCCCAAATAACTATACGTAATTGATTACAACAGCAAATAAATATTCGATTCTGATTTCTGAGATCAATGACAGAGTTATAATGACTATATTCTTGTGTTCTTAGAGTAAACTAATGAGAAGCAAAGACTAGAGAGATTGCAATCATTCTTGCACCATGTAGTCTTTCCTGAATATAAGAATGAAGATAAATTAAGATGATGGGTATTGCCTAAGTGGGGGAATGCATAGGAATTTATGCAAATTCCCTTCATATAAGCTTTACATTATTAAATTCCATGGTTTATGTATTAGTTTCTTGAACTTTTATGAGACTGAACACATAAGGAAGGATGTCTTTTTTCTGCTGTCACTGCACCACTTTTTCTGGTGCAGCAGACACAGAAAAAGTGAGACCCACTTATTCTTTTTTTTTTTTAAAAGTTAAGATCCGCTGGTGTATTCTGCTTTTCTATGTGTTGTTGCATAATTTTCCTCCATCTTGAAATTAATGCTTGTGAATTTTCATTTTTTTCTTACAACATCTTCCCCCCGAAGCCGTATTGAATTATATGTTTCAGTGATTGAATCTTTTAACAGATAGCAGATGACTATAATTTTTCTATAGAGGATGCAAAAAAAAAAAAAAAAAAAAAGCAAAAAAAAGAAAAGAAAAAAGAATCAAATCTATGGCATGGTAGGATTGCGACTAACCAAATCATAGCCCTAAGCCAGTTATATAGACTATCATGAGTGAATCAAATCTTTCATAACAAAACTCAACAAAGGACCTGCTAGAGGGATGCATGTGCCACTTCTTAAAAGTAACATTCCAAGTTAGAGATAGCTATGCATCTAGTTTCTTTGTTCATATTAGTGAAACGCATGAAATTATTTATATTGTGATTCAATAATGGTTAGCTTTCATTTATCTTGGGGCGCTTGGCATCCCACGAAGAAGGTGGTCCATCACCTACAATGTTAAAATATGTATAATCATTATACTATTCCCACAAGTCTAAAACACAAGTTTAATATTAAAAAGTCTTAACATATAGAAAAAGAGGTACGGTTAAGTAAATTTATGTGGGCATGCATGCCAACAGTACTAAATAAATAAACAAAGCTAGTAAATCAAACACCTCAAACTATTATGAAGAATCTCTATTATCAGGTGGGAAAATATGTGTTACATAGTCTCAAATGATTGGCTTTCTATGTACAGAATAAAATCATAGGCTTTGTGTCCCAAATGCACATAAACAAATTGAGAAATAAGAATGTGGTACTGCTTGGATTAAGTGTTGAGAAAAACACAAGTATATTATCAACGATGATTCAGATAATTATTCAAGAATTTTAAATTCGGACCATTTATATTATCATGGCATCCTGGAATTTTCATCTAGTATTAGAGAATGCAAATTCTATTATTCAAGTTTATGTCCTGTAAATCTATTACTACTTGAAGGTTCTTGGATTTAGATTTTCTCCTTTGAGCTTTGTCATATATCTTGATGGATTATACACTTGTTGAGTTGTCTTTTTGAACTTCTTTTTTATTGTTGCAGGTTGTATTATTATTGAAGTTTTTTTTTCATTCTTATTTATTATCATCAAAATTATTGCATCTTTAGATTCTTCATCTTAAGTGCATTAGTTCCACACATGTCATTTGTTAAAAGAGAGTAAACTTTAATTTAATATATAAGGATAATTTAAGAATATAAATTAAAAATATTTGCTAAAAATTAAGATTGTAAAGATATATACATAATTAATATTAATTTAGTTACCTTCTTAAGAAATATGGATCGGTCACGCGTGGTTGAAGAAGTTCATTTGTGGATTTGAACTAGATTCTTGATAGTTGCAGAAGTTCCTTGGAAATTGCAACAATGGTGTTTCTTCACGATCCTCAATAAAATAGGTGAGGTGGGTACCTACAAGGCTTTCCAATACTTAATTCCGTTAATTACATAAGTAGGTTTTTGAGTTTAGGAATAAGTTGTGTGCCTTTTATGGGTGCACTTGTATTTATAATGCACGATGGATAGGAGAGCATTTTCGGTACATTTAGTAATTAGTATACCTACACTTCCATTCAAAAATTGACTTGTATTAAAAAAAATATTATCTCTTTTTTATACACATATTATAAAAAATATCTCATTTTAATTGGTCTATAATAAATCAGTGATGGGACGAGTGTACCAAAAATAGGTAGGTGTCTCCACCTTTAATTGAGTAACGGGTATAGTGTCGAAACCTTTGCCGCTTTGGCCTTCCAATGGCTCTGTATGTGGCGGCCAGTATTCTAGTGTCATGATCGGAATGCCTTGGGCTAAGGTCAAAGATTGATCTGCAGTCATTTGTGCATCCAGAAAATTTTATTTATTTTTGCATACTTAAGAATCGAGGTTTGGGTGCTCTGCTCTCAAATTTTGTTTTAAAAGCTCTTGCTATGTATAAGATTCATGGAAAAGTATATAATAGATAGCCTTATCTTACATTTGTAAAAGATTAAATATAAGAATAAAAAATGTAATTTTTAAATACATGATCACAACACCAACTATTAAGATAACATAAAGTAAAAATTTAGTAAATTTAAACTAAGGGAAATAATAATCTTATGTTGCATAAGATTGTTATTTTATACATAAGACACAAAGTAAACGTGAGACCCATTTTAAATTTTTTTTCTCTTCCTTATTCTCTCTCCTCTATGTGTGTGTAGGAGATAACTCTTCTCCTATGCAACATGAGAAAAGAGAATCCCTTAAACTAAATCAAATTACAGCTTTTTAATAGAAAAAAAATAATTACTGTGTGCACTTGCCCACTGAGGCAACAGTGCAGGTACGCTGATGTCTGGAGTTACCTTCGTGTAGTCTTGTCATTGGTTAGTTACTAAGGTGCTGATTCAGTTCTTTGTCCAAGATGCTGGTACGGTGTAGTTATGTTTATGTGGTTGTGAGTATTCTAGTGTCATGATTGATTGGCCACTTTCACGGTATGAAATTGCTTCACTCAGGATTAAGGGCTCTTGAGCTCTGGACTTACGAGGATTGAGTCTTTCTTGTCTTGGGCATCTAATATTTATTTAGGTTAAAAATTATATTAAAAATATGTATTATTCAAAAGAAGTGAAATTAAGAATAATATGTACCATCTTCTTTTAAAAAATAAATTAAAATATGTATACAATGTATATATGGGCAATGCTTTTCTCATGCTATTGGAGAGGAGAAAATCTCCTACACACTCAAATTCATGGTGGGACCCACACATAAAAAATAAAAAAAATAAAAAAAATTATTGCACGCAAAACGAACTCTCACTAACATGAGAAGAGAGCTCTCCTACAACATAAGAATTCTTTTTTCCTATATATATATACTTTAATTTAAGGGATTGATATTTATCCTATTAGAGGAGATAAAATTATCTTCTACAATTCCTAAATGATATCGTTTTGAGATTTATGATTAAAAATAAAAAATATTTTAGTTAAATTCATGATACAAATATGAATGTAAAATTTTCAAAATACCATTTATCTTTAATCTAAAACTCTAAAATGACATCATTTTGAAATTGCAGTAGACAATTTTATCTCTTATGACATGAAAAACATTTTCCCCTTAATTTAATATATAGAAATGTAATAAATAATACATAAAAATTGTTGAATATGCTCATAATCAAAACCCATGATAAACCTTCAAAATAGAATGTTGGTTTAACTGACAGTGAATGATTGACGATACGTAAAGGAATTGATGGTAAATTCACGGACTGTGTAATATTTATTACTTATTGATTATATTTGATATTTTTTTAAATATTTATTGTGAACTAATAACTAAGGGTGTTAATGAGCCGGGTCGGGCTAGACTTTGGTCTTGAAAGATTAAGTATGTGTTTAAATGTGTCAGATTGGTCTAGCATGTAACCTGTTATGAATATAATTATCGGCTTGTGGCCTGCCTTATTTACAAAAATTAAAAGTCTGGCTTAGTCTGTTAAAAAAATAAGACAACAAAATTTTATCCAAACAAAATATACGATCAACAACACTAATAATTTCTTAAAGATTCATAAATTAAATATATATCCAAACAGCATAATATCGAACAAAATTATTCAAAAAATTTATTTAACCAATAAACTAAAGCAGTACAAAATCCTTTAGTGAGCCTTTCTCCTCTGATCCCGGTGTGCTAGTCTGGTGTGGATGGAAATTACCGTTGTTTGCGGAAATCCGCGTAAATAGGAGTGGATGGAAGAATTGAAAAACATAAATCGGGTTCAACGAACTTTGAATACAACCCAAGTTCCTTGTGTATTAATATTTGCATTAAATATGTTTTGCTTAGTCTTGCTTTCAATTAATGTAATGTAACCTTTCTTTGGTCTCTTCTTTCTAAAGGCTTATCTCTGACTAGTCACAATCTCCATTATTCATAAACACAAATATAGTTGCCGAAAAACCATTGACGTATACCTCTCGACAGCAGCATTCCTAAAATAGAGATAGGCATGCATCTATTTCCTTTGTTTTTGGTCACATTAGTAAAACGCATGAAATTGCTTATATTGTTATTAAAGAAAGGCTAGATTTTCTTTCCCTTGCAACGCATGGCATCACATAACAGGGTGGTCCATCACCTAAAAAAAATATACAAAATAGAGCTAAATCATTACTTTAAGGCTTAAGCATAGATCCATGAGATTAACACGAAATTAATATAAAATGTAGAGAGAGAGAGTAAATGTATGCGGGCTTTGGCTTTCTAATAAAAAAGACTAAACAACGTTCATGAAGATAAGAGGTCCAAATAATTAAATGGGCCTATATTAAGTTAAGATGGCAGATTATATTTACAAACTTTTTTGCTTACAAACTATACTAAGTACGATCGGTCTTACTTTAATCATGCAGTGTACGACCGGTCGTATTTAGTGTAATTTGCAAAAAAAAATTGTAAACGGATCATATCCCTAAGTTAAAATGCTAATTCTTTTTCTGTGTTTTTTTTTTTTAAATAACATTTTTCTGTGTTTTTAGCTATAACATAAATGAAATAGTACAATTTGAACAAATTAGAATTGAACAAAACCGGGAGGGATTTTAGTCATAGATATGATTACCTTATTCCTATTAGTATTACTGAAGTTAAAAATTCTTATCAAAGGACAATAATGGCTTGATTTCAAGCAAATGATTAAAGGGAACCAAATATGTAAAAAGAAAATACTCAAAATATTAATATTAGGATTATCTGTTTTAATCCTCTTAAGCTTCTAAATGAAATTAATATTAACTGGAGTAGACATTGTCTTGGAGCTTCTGTGTTATTGGATTGTCGTGGAGGTGAAGCTGCAACACCTTTACACTTCCCTGTTTAGTTGTTAGTTAATGAATTTTAAAGGCATGAAAGCGTTATTTGTAAAACATTCAACTTTATTAAACCCATTGAAAGAGACAGAGTTAGTGTTTCCAATTTAGAATGACCCCATTTTATATTTATTTTTATTTTTATTTTTTGTTTAGATCAGTACCAATTAAGAGAAAGGTATATCATTGCACAATACTGTTAGAAAGGTATATCAATGTTTATAAAATGTCTAACTTAATTGCCAGTGCTGATTTTAGCATCTCACTTCCTATGTTCCCTTTAAAATTCCAAAACCATGGATTTCTTTTTTGTGCAAGCTCTACAATTTCATGTTAGAATTTATCATTATGTACAGAGCCAGAGTACGTCTTAAATTCTATTTTGTGTTGGCACTTTTCATGGTGTGCAAAACCTGAACATGTCCTAAATTGAAAGTGTTGATTTATTTATATTTTATCATCAATTATATTATAATATTGAAAGTACTGTGAAAGAATGTGCAAGTATTGTATTGCTACTAAATATGTACACGCACATCAACATTTTCAACTACCTAATCATATATTGTTCCAAATTCAATTGCATGTCCAAGTTATATTAAAATATCTAGTATATAGTTAAAGAAGAAAAGAAAGGATGGCACTGAAGATGGGTACAATATTGCTGAACCATTTGGGTGCCTTGGCATTGTAGGCAAGTGATAACGTGTTTTATGATATGCTAGATTATATAATTTCTTATAATTGATAATAGAAAAATTCAATGACTTAATTAATCCTTCTTATTAGTGTGCCTCGAATAAGTTAAAGATGTGATCCACTGATTTTTAGCAGGTGAGTATCCAACCACTCCATTGATTTTTAGCAACCATTTCCACAATTTTTTAACAACTGTCACAACGGTCAAAAAATTTCAATAAGTGTACATCACTGTAAACTGACATTTTGGTGTTGTCTCCGACTTTTGGAAACTCACTCTTGTTTAATGCTATACATCATCTGTGCTCGAGAGCTAGAGTTTGGAAAAGTCACAAAAAAACACACATACTACCTCAACCCATTATCAGAGCAAGCATCGAAAACAATGACGAGAGGTATTTATAACTTAATTTTTCTGTATTTAATCTAATTTTATGTTAGCTAAAGGCATGATTAGATCATAAAGCTATGTTGGAACTTACATTTGGTATAAGAGCCCTCTTTGCCTGTGTCTTATGTTTGTGTTTTTGGTTGTGCCTCAATTAATTTGATTTTCAATTTAATATTTAGTGCTTCATAAATGAAATTAGAGTTAGAAATTATGTGGAATAAGGATTTTTAATATTTCCGAACAAAAATCATTAATTTTTAAGCTAAAATGACCAAAATCTATTGAACTTTTATATTACGTTGAAACCGGATCAGAGCAACCCAGTTGTAAGTTGAAGGGTGAAGACAATGATGGACTTGTGACACAATTGTCACTTTGTGTGAATCATGGTTTTTGTTACTGCTTATTTTTTTTGTTAGTGTGCGTGAATCACTGCGTGGGGACATATACAAACATTCTGAAATTTTCACGTGTGAGCTTTTTGAATTTTGTGAAATAAGTTTGATTTGGTGAATTTTCACTTTTGGATTTTGTGAAATTATCACCAAGAACCGTACTTTTGTTTCACCGTCGTTTTTGTCCAATTTCACATTAGTTTCACGTTTGCCTTTTACTGAAACAATTGGACCGTGATATGGATTTTTGGGGTCTGTTTGACTATATTTTGATTTTTTTTTCTTAAAATTATTTTGTATAATAATTATAAAAATAAATATTTTCGGTGTATTTTTTATTTTAAAAATTAAAAGTCAAAATATAAAATAAAAATAACTAAAATATGTTCCCTAAATTTGATTCTAAAAATAAAAAAAATTATAATATTAAAAAAAGGTTTTATAAAATAAATCTTATTAAACAAGTTTTTTTTTTAAATAAATTTTTTTTTAAAAAAACAGTATTCAAACAGACATTGGTCTTTCACATCTAAGTGATGTTAGTGTTTTAAAGTTGGATTTTATAATTCTCATGTTGAAGGAGAATTGAAATCTTATGTTGTAGAGATAAAAAGCATGTGGGACCCATGTGTTAGAAAAAATTATATGTAGGACCCATGTCAGCACGAAAATCGAAAGGTGTGTAAGAAAATTGTAATTCTTATGTTAAATGAGAATTATAAAACCCTTTAAAGTTAGTTTGAATTGTTGTTCCAATTTCCGTGATTTGAAACGTTTCACTGTTAAGCTGGAGAATTAATTTTCGGTTTTCGTGGCTTTAAGGGTGTACATAACAACCTTCCCGGAATTAGTTCTTTTTTAATTTCTGTTCCCGGGAACAAAAATGGATAGGAAACTCGTTTGGTAAAATCGGTTTATTTTTTTGTTCCCGGGATGAACCGATTTAATTTTTGTGCTGGGGAACAGAAAAAAGAATCAAAAAATTTCTGTTTTTTTGTTCCCAGGCACAAAATGAGAAACACTTGCCTCTTTCCATCACTCTCCACCTCTACCATCATTACCACCACCACCACCATCATTTCGACACGACCACCACCACCATCGTCGTCACCACCGCCATGATGCCACTCCCACCATCACCACCGCCTCCATCCATATCTACCACTATGCCACCATTACCACCACTACCACTACCACCGTCACCACCACCACCATCATCATTGCAGCCACTGCTGCCATCGCTACCACTACCATCACCACCACTGTCACCAACCACCACTGCCATCGCCATAACCACTGTTGTCACAACCACCACCACCATGCCATCACCGCTACCACCACCAACCACCACCATCGCCACCACCACCACCACCAACCGCCACCATCAATGTCGTATCCACTGCCGTCACCACCATCACCACGCCATCGCCACCGCCTCCACCGCTACCATCACCACCAATAACATGCCACCACCACCATCGCCATCACCATCGTCGTAGCCACTGCCGTTACCACCACCGCCATCGCCACCGCCACCGCCACCGCCACTATGCCACCATTACCATCACCGCTGCCGCAGCCACTACTGTCACTACCACTACCATGCCACCACCACCATTGCCGCCATCAACCAGGGAGAGTGACCAAAATGCCACGCTTTGGCAAAAAAATTACCAGAATGCCACGCGAACAGTAAAATTTCCCAAACTGTCACGCGGCATAATTCGCTACACAGTGTAGCGAAATGTGCCACATCAGAACGCACAGAACCAAAAATGCCACATGTCAAATTTTGCAAAATTCGCTACATAGGGTAGCGAATTTGGCAAAATTTGACATGTGGCATTTGTGGTTCTGACGTGGCATATTTCGCTACACTGTGTAGCGAATTACTTGCATACATAATTCGCTACACTGTGTAGCGAATTATGCCGCGTGGCATTTTGGCAAAATTTACTGTTGGCGTGGCAGTCTGGTAATTTTTTTGTCCAAACGTGGCAAAATGGTCACTCTCCCCACCAACCACCACCACCACTATGCCACCATTACCACCTCCGCTGCCGCAGCCATTGTCGTTACCACCATGCCACCACCACTACCACTACCTTCACCATCACTGCCACCGCCACCGCCACCACGACTATGCAACCACCATCAACACCATTACCACCACCACCATTATCACCACCACCACGCCACCTCTGCCGCTGCCACCATCACCATATAAAAAGGAAAGTGATGATCCAAAAATTTTTTATGTTTAACAGGAATTATTTTTTATTATATTATTTGTTGTGTTATCAAACGCAATTCTCATTCTTAGAATGAAAATAGAACATGTTATCAAACACATTTTTTTTTCAGAAACTGTTCCAAGGCACAGAAATAGAAAAGAATTGTTTCTTTTCTGAAACAGTGTCAGTAAATAGAATGATTGTCATACACACCCTAAGTATTACTCTTAGCTTAGCTATTGGTGTTCTTGTTACTTTTTGTTACAATGTCACGTGTGTTTGTAAAGTGCTATGCTATATGTGATTGAATATTTAAAAAGTTGCATGAGATGATAATTGAACCTATGAACACCTAAAAAGTTATAATGCATTTTGTCAATAGCGATAAGTGATTTGAATATTAACTTTTTTTTTTCTTTGTTAATCAACTACTACCTTTTTATACTAACATATTTTTTTACCCTTTTGCTCATCTCGGTAATTCTTGGGAGAATTGGGTTCGCTTTTGCTAATTACAATACAATCCCCAAGTTATTTTTTATACTCAAACTATTCATGTCAGGCGTAAAAGAAATAAAATTTCTTGGTCTTTTCTTGGATGATCGTTCCTGGTGTAATGAAGTTACTTTTCTTGACATGGCTCCTGGATTATGTCACATTATTCCCAAGATACTGTTATAGTTATGTAAGGTCTTTTAATTTAATGACTATATGTAATTAGGTATTAATAAAAAAATGAATATAATATCAGATTATCAAAATTAATTGGATGAATTACACAAAACCACCTTATACTTATATCTGTGTTGTTTGAAAATGTCACCTTAAACTTTCAATTGAATCAATTAACCCCCTTAAACTATAATTCTAAAATAATTTAACATAGTTAATAATAGGGTTAAGTGTGTGTCCTTTTAGTGATTAACACTATGTATTATGGATAGTACATAGTTATAATATGAAAAAATATTTTTTTTCTCTCTCCATGTCAGCTGAAGTGACTGAGGAGAGAGAAAAAAAAGTTATTTTTCATATTATAATTACGAGCTTGCTTTTTCTACAGTCAATGTAGATAACTTATCTACAGTGAGCCCAAAACGACGTCGTTTTGAGGCGGAAATCAATGTATTTTTGTAATTATAATTTATTTCAGGGTTATAATAGTCTTTTTCATTATAATTTTTTAATTTTTAAACCTAAAACGACGTCGTTTTGAGAGTGAATGTAGATAACTTATCTACATTCACTTTAGAAATATTAAATCCTATAATTATATACTACCCATAATATATAGTGTTAATCACTAAAAGGACATAAACTTGTGTCCCTTTATAGCTTGTTTGAGAGTTAGTTTTAGTAGGGAAAGAAAAAGAATGGAAGATTTGAATATTTTCACAAAACCCACCAAAATTCTTCTTATTCTTATAATTAAAGTTCTCCCAATTTAAGAGATTTTAACTCCTAAATAAGGGAAGAGAATACCCTTCATTTTCTCTCCCTTAAATTCTTTTCCTTTCCTTCTCCTTCAAACTCCAAAAAAGGATAAATATTTTTCCCTTAATAATATTAAGACAATAATAGCCTTATTCTTAACCCATCCATAACCATTATCATTGCATGCTTATCTTGCACCACGGCCCTTCGGTCACTGGCCATAGTTTTACAACCTACGTAAAGGAAAGAAATACCCATCATTTTTTTTCCCTTGTATTCCCTTGCCCTCAAAACTCTCAAACAGACCCTAAAAGTTTGATCTATATTGCACCGATGGCAACAATATTACGATACTGGAACTGCAATTCTCACAAACTATACATCAGAACTCATAAGTGTATCTTATCCTGAAGGCTGCCTTCACAAACATATTGCAATTTCAATATATCCGTGTCTCGTTTTAGGTACAAAAATGAGTTCGGACTCGAAGAACATGCATATTATAAAACTCTTATTGTTATGGACCCATATAAGGGGTCATTGAATGACAGGTTCAATAATGCGCAACCTGAGATTTAAATCAAATATAATTATAGATAGTATCTAGTAAGGATATTAATCCTAATACGACAGCGTATCACAGATACTAAAGGTCCACATCATAAATAAACGGTAAACCTTAAATGTACGTTACGCTCTCTCCCTTACTGTTATGCTATAACTATGCGCACACATATCCCATTGGCAAAAACCGTTATTAGTTCGTTGTGCATAGTTCTACTTGGCTCAAGGCTATCTCCTTCATAGATACCTTGGAGAGGGTACTAGATCCAAGATAAACATACCAGCCTATTAGACTAAACATCTCTGTCTCCAAGACAGATGCCTTATCAACAACATTTATATTTTGTTGTGTGGAAACAACACATAACACAATCAATGCAAGTTGTAGAAATATCATACATTATTTGATGATATAGAGTACACTGATAGCTTAATATTACATCATTGAGGAGAAATTCCATATCTCTCCATTTATTTATGCCTAAGACCTCTGTTACACAGTGGGTGAATAACTTAGCTGTTTAAAACAGAACTACAGAGTGTCTGGCTATACACACTTACATATGAAACAGAAATTATACTTGAACATGCTTCGAGGTAATAGTTGGGTAAAGAGCCTTGGCATTGATTGCACACACCCCATATGGTAAACCAGTATTTCTTTTGATCCATATGTATCCATCTATTCCCCAATCTTTACCCCATGAATTCTTTACGATCCAATAATCTTCACCGTTCAGCGAATCATATCCCACTACTATCACCGCATGATTTGTAGACGTAGAATTTGCACAGCCGGGACCGTCAAATATTCCCTAGTGATGGAGTCAAGGAAAAAAAAAAAGTGATGCTCTAGTCTTACGAACAAGTAAATAAATTATCATTGATAATATAAAGGGACTAACACTCTTGTAAAATTGAAAGCCGGTTGCATTAACAGACACACTAATAGGCTGGTGCTTAGTAGCATCCAAGAGCCCATTGTCTGATCGATCTACGTTTACATAGCCATCAATGCTTGCAACGTTTGGAACCTGCATCAAGAAAAAACGGTGAGCACTCAAAAATTAAACAAGAAGAAGTATAAAACAAAAAGACAAAATGATTTGTAGAGTAACGGCACCTAAAAATTGGTGCGGTCCAATATGTATTTTCCGAACAACATAGTTATAATAAATATTATTATGTATTTTCGGAAGTACATCATAGTAGAACGGTATACCACACAAATTGTACTCTGGTGTATCACACAAATTCTTAGATATAGTCATTGCATATCCACTAAATCCAAAAAAAAAAATACATATTATAAGTTATAACATTGCTTTTAATGATAGATAGAAGCAGTTGATAAAAAACGAGACCTCGGAAGATTTACAGGCACCCTGTTTTGCTTGATAGGGATAATCAATTTCTGAAGAAATCCCACCATTTCTTATAACCCAAGCTAATGCCTTATCCTTATATCCGCCACTACAGCCACTGCTTGCTGTCTCACAATCCAAAAGCTCTTGTTCAGAGAGGCTAATAAGACTTCCTGTGGTTAACGCATGTATTCCTTCAATACCGCCAGCGGCAGAGAATGCCCAACAGCTTCCTAATAACAACAAAGCGTATTAGAGTTCTATCATTGAGTCCTTGATCAACATTTTGATTCTTATTTCAACTAACATGTAAAAGAAGATATGTATATATATTTCAAACGGGAGATGGAGATGTCATAGTTATTACCTCTTTATTTTTTACTACACTCTTACTATCAAATCTTAACTGTTTATTTTCGTCAATCTAACTGCTATAATTTATTGAAAATTAATAATTAATTAATAAATATGACCCAATAAATTATAACCGTTAGATGAACGAAAATCAACGATTAAAATTTAATAGTAAGAGATAATAAGAAAAAGAGATACTAACTATAACCTTCCGCGTTTCAAATAACTATATATAATATTAGTTAGAAAAATCGATATTGAATTTTTTTTACGAATTGTATAATAGAGAAAACCAAAATTAAAAATAGCACTATCAAAAACAATATCCTTGGATTCGCATCTTAATTGGAAAGTTCTATATCTCAATTTGATTTTTCATGACTATGTTAATTTTTTGTTCTTTTTCCAAGTAAATCCAAGACTGATAAGCATATATACATTTGAAACTGCACCTTCACCAAATGATTAAAACAAACTGCATGTTTGTTAAAAACTAACATATTATATACTTTCTGACACAACATTTCAACTCAAAATCTTATAAGGTTCATGGGTCTTTCCACTTATATATCTTCACTTAGCTCATTATTAACCAATATGAGACTCATGACAATTCAATATCTCAACAGTTTATACCATGCAAACGCCAAGTGAAAGCTCGTTAATGCTTCCAACTCGTAACTGCATGGTCACGGACCTTTGATACCATAATAAACAACAGCTCATGGTAAGTGAATATTTATGAATGATTTTTATACTTCTCTGACATTATTATATTATCAGAAATCTTACCACATGGCCCTTGGTCCTTAACTCCAGTCACGACTCCATATTTCCTCCAATCTAGGGATTCAGGCACGTCTGCATGGTATAGATTATTCTGCTTCACGTTACTGTGCTCTTTGGGCGTAATGTCGAAGTCGCCTAAGTAGGTTTCTTGGAATTCCTTGGGACTCCAATCAGCAAACTTGTTCAAACCAAAAAGGCAGCTAGAAGGAGACCTTCTCTTTTCATTAAACTCCGTAATGTATTTCAAATTGGACACGAAAATCTCAAATTTCTTTGCCATCTCTTCTAGGTCTTTGTAGACCCGTCCATGCTCCTTCTTCCATAATAGGAACAGTTCAATGACTTCATCCTGTGAAGGAAGCTCGTCCTGCAGGTTAGCACCCATTATGGAGTACTGGCTCGGGATACTAGAAGAGAGACATATGAAGGTAGTGCATGTGAAGAAGAAGAACAAGAGGAGAAACGGGTTTGAGGTATAGGAAATCGTCATTTGTATTCAAACTTTTGATTGAGTTTATCAAAGTATGTTTAGGGTTCATTCCTCTTATATCAGTTTCACGTATTTATAGTGAGTGAATTAATGTCAGCTCAAGCAGTTGCTGATATATTTTAATTCACGTGTTGGTCTCATCAATTTTTTTATGTGTTGCAATTATTTTATATAATATGAAAAATTATATTCCCTTTGTTTAAAAAATCAAATGTTTGATGTGCATTTATTAATATATATGCTCACCTATTGATTTGATTTTGCAAACTGCACGTTTATATCAATTAAATTACAAGTTTTAAGACTAAACTAAGAAAAAACTGACGTATGCAATGACGACTTTGAAGGCTGGGAAACGAACCCAGTTCAACGGAGTGAGTAGTGGTATTAAAGTTGTCAAAAACAAGCCTCGGTTTGGCTTATAATCTGTTAAAAATGAGTAGGATTGGATTGATAAAAATCAACTGTCAATTCGAACCAACTCGATCCGAGTCAACTCTGGAAAAAATGAACCAACCTATGGGTCAAATGAGTTAGTTCGCGGGTTGAGTTTTTTTTATATATAAAAAACAACATATAATATACAAAAATGGACAAAAAAACTTACACATGCTGTCATCATCTTTCTTCTTTCTCTAAACCTAAGTCCTTAATCTTCTCACATCCCTGACATTTTTATATTGTTAGGCTGTGCTGGTTCTATTTGGTTCAAATATCTTACTCACTTGGTAGCAAGTGGTTCTGACAACCTATGGGTCAAATGAGTTAGTTCGCGGGTTGAGTTTTTTTTATATATAAAAAACAACGTACAATATACAAAAATGGACAAAAAAACTTACACATGCTGTCATCATCTTTCTTCTTTCTCTAAACCTAAGTCCTTAATCTTCTCACATCCATGACATTTTTATATTGTTAGGCTGTGCTGGTTCTGTTTGGTTCAAATATCTTACTCACTTGGTAGCAAGTGGTTCTGACAACCTATGGGTCAAATGAGTTAGTTCGCGGGTTGAGTTTTTTTTTATATATAAAAAACAACGTACAATATACAAAAATGGACAAAAAAACTTACACATGCTGTCATCATCTTTCTTCTTTCTCTAAACCTAAGTCCTTAATCTTCTCACATCCATGACATTTTTATATTGTTAGGCTGTGCTGGTTCTGTTTGGTTCAAATATCTTACTCACTTGGTAGCAAGTGGTTCTGATTGTTTCTTGATGTTGGTGCTAATTTGTTGTGAAAAAAAGTCAAAACTAAAATATTTTTCTTTTATTTCTCATTTTGTAACCCTTTGTTTAAGCTGATGGAAGCCACATAATTAGTGCATTGATACTACATGTCCATTTAAATAGGCTGAAAATGAGCTAACCCGCGAGTAATTTTCGAGCCAACCCGCAGGTCAATTTTTTAGCCAACTTGCGAGCTATTTTTTAAGCCAACCCACGAGCCATATTTTTGAGTCAACCCTAACCCGACTCGGGTCGGATTGGGTTAGATTTTCTGGCTCATTTTTTTTTCGAGCCAACCTTAACCCGACTCTTTTTTTTTCGGGTTGCATGTGGGTCGAGCCGGGTTGGCCCGTTTTGCCAACCCTAAGTGGTATCACTTACTATTAGGCTACTATCAATGGTCAAAATACATCTTATAATATATTTATTATATAAATTTAATTAAATCGATTGAACCAATGACTCATCAGTTGAACTAATGATCCATCGGTTGAACCAATAATCCAAATTTTTTTTTGTATATCAATAATCCAATAATTTAGTACCTCGACCGAATCGAAGACCCTAAAGTCCTGTTTAAAAAAAATCCCCTAAAATCCCAAAATTTCCTTATTTAAGAGAGTGTTTTCCTTGGAGAGAAAAACACCCTAGTGTTCTTGACTTTTAGTTTAAGTGAGGTGCATTCTTATGCTATGAGTGATATTTGTCTGTGTTTGTATTTTAGAAAGAGGCGTAATTTCTTCCATATAATAAAAGTCTTTTTTGATCTTGTCCATGGTTTTTTCCCAAATTAAATTTTTTACCTAAACTTTGTATGTCACTTCAATTGTCGTATTTATTACTTTCTTGATGGTGCAATCAAGATAGGTTTCTAGAAAAGTGAGATGTTATTTAATTAGTCACCGATGTATAACAAAAAAAGACTCCCACTGGTTTACACTTACCTACCCAATTAATATGATTAGTAGTATCTTGAAACTCCTATTTCTTTCAGCTCTATTTTAGCTGCACGATACTCTGTTACCTAACAAAAACAAGGTACTATGTCTTAGCTTTCCGTGTAAAATAAATTTAATCCCAACAAAACTTATAATTTAATTGATATAAGCTTCAATTATATATTAGTCTAAATGCTTCAGTCTTCAAATATACTATATAATTAAATAAAAGGGAAGGTAAATAACTTCTTATTGGGACAAATATTATACCAAACTGTATAATAAGTATCCCAAAAAATAAAAGATGTAGACTAATTAATAACGGCGTGCATTTAGTAAACTGACTACGTAAATTCAACTTGACTAGCTGGCATCAATTTATCATGTTGTGTCAAGTTGGTTGTATTCATTAAATTATTTTAAAATATTGTATATCAATTATTATTTTCTATATATTTATAATATTTTAAAATTGTAAATATTTGTATTCATACGAACCATCATATAATTATTAAAAATCTCTAAATTAATCTTATATGTTTTTCTTCAACCACGTTGTTATTATTAACCTTGTTGATCCCTTTTTGTATTTTCTATATATTTTATTAAGATAAATAAATAAAAGAAAGTAATTACTTAGTTTGTAAGCTTTACCTTAGCCAAGAAATTGTCGACTTTTTCTTTTCACATAGAAAATAGCTTTTTCCTAAAAGTTATAGTTTCCGCATTTTTTTTATTAATTCTTTATTTTTATGTGTTTTGAACACAAAAATATGTCTTTGCCTTACAACAAATAAATTTTTAAATTACTCTTTAATTTAATATATGAAGCAATTCTCTCTGTTTGGGTCTATGGCCCTCTCTTATTACCAATATATATATGAAGCAATTCAATTTTATACAATACAAATAATTAAAACATTTATAAATTAACATATTTAAACACATTAGTTTTCTCATAACTAGTTTTTTATATGTGTTGTAGGAGATTTTAAAGGATCCATATGGTCTGGGGCGGACCGAGGGAGGTGCTAGGGTAGGCGGCCGCCTCCCTCAAAATTTGAAGAAATTTTTTTTTTGGTACATAGAAGAATTTTTTAACATAAGTATAATGCAAGAAATCTCCATTTTTTCTTTTCATTAATGTGAAGTAGTTTTCTCCCACCGCAGAGAGTTTATAGAGCTCCTTTATATTCTCAGGTCCTATATCTATTGAAACCCCTTTAACTCTGATTGTATTTTTTCTCCCTCCAAGAAAGTTAACGAAATGAACAAAACAAAAAAAAGAATGAGAAAGAGTGCAGTACCATGATTGGCACTTTCTTGTCTTTTTTTGCTTTAACAAAAAATAGGTTTATTTAAGATTACATCATGTTGGGAGTATAAATGACCACCAATAGAGCTACATGGTTTCTCTTAGTTCAAATTCTTTTAGCTACGTGGTGCTTGTTTGTTGGCACAAACATGGTGGTAACAATTAGCATATGGAATTAGCATTAAATTATGGGGAAAGATCTATTTACAAATTTTTTTTACAAATTACATTAAGTATGACCAATCATACACTCTTGATTAAAGTATGACGGTCAGACACAGTGTAATTTGTAAGAGTTTCTAAAGAAAAAGTTTGTAAATATAACATTCCCCTTAAATTATAGTTTAAACCTCGTCTTGAAACTTACAGTTTCAACTTTTATTATGCTTAGATGTTAGCACAAATATTCTCATCCATGAATAAAAATAAGAAGTCCGAGAGTCTTATGAAAGAATGAATCTTATTCTTTCGATCCCTCTCCTTTTCTGATGATTCGTGACAGAGAGGGAAGTCAAGGGCATAATGCTTTTGGTGATTGTGCTTCTTGACAATTTGTCTCTTCTGATTTATCTTTGACTTTTTTTCTTGTTGGGCTAACAATGAGTAAATAGAAAAAGAGATTAAGAAATGAGAGGGGTCTGCTTTGAATTATCTATTTAGATTATAGTAATTAGTACATATTTTTTGTGAAATCTAAACATTTGCTCTCTTCTCTTTTTCTTTGTTTTCTTTGCATAAAAAATGTTCATTTTAGGGGTTTAAAAGGTGTAGTTTTTTCAAATTGATAGTAGATTTTACTGTGACATCTTTCACCTCTCTCTCTGTCTCCTTCTTTCTCTCTATAACAAGTTAAAAGAGGTATTTATGAGTTATATTTTCTGAATTGATGTTTCAGCCTCTCACATATTGTGGTTTAAGAGAGGAACAAATATTTAATTTTGGGTCAGGATCATTTTACACCAGTGTAAGTTACACTCTCAATATCGTCCGTTGATTCTATTTATATCTAAGGGCTCAAAGTTTTTGATAATGTGAGCCATTGGATACAAGTGAATCAATGGTTAAGATTGAGTGTAAGACTTCTAACTCTTACACCGGTGTAAGAATATCCTACCCCTTTAATTTTTCGTATTTTGGCCTCTCATATATTATGTTTGAAGAGAGAAATAAATGTTTAATATTTAGCCCTCCACAGGAAAAATTTCTGAGTCCGCCACCGCATATGGTGCTAAAAGAATATTCAGAATAAAATGGACAAAAAAAAGTAGGAGTGTTCATCAACCGATCCAAACCGATTCAAACCGCGGTGACCGAATCGAAAAACCGAAAAACCGATAACCGAAAAACCGAAAATTTTATCTTTGTAGAGCTTCATATTAAACCGATAACCGATCCAATCCAAACCGATCCAATATATTAAATTCTCTCTACCTACTTGGGTATTTCCCTAATTATAGCTTAAAAATTTCTAAACCCAAGACCCATTAACCCATAACTAAACCCAAGAAAAAATCCAGTCATATCTCATCAACAAAATTTTATCTTTGTAGAGCTTCATATCTCATTGCCAAAATTAAAAAAATTATATTATAGTTTACTAATGCTTTTGTATTTCAAAAAAAAAATTACAAAGCCAATATATACAAAAGATATTATTTGCACAATAATCATGAAATAAATTTTAGGATTTTCTCAAAAAACCGAAAACCGATCCAATCCAAACCGAAAAAAATTGGATTGGATCGGATTGAATTTGAAAAAAAATCAAAACTGAATGGATGATTATATGATCAAACCGAAGGGATTGGATCGGATGATTTTTTCTTCTAAAATCGATCCAATTCAGACCGCGAACACCCCTAAAAAAAAAAGTCAAACACATCTACCTCTAGAGTTTTGAGCTGAGTCACAATATCCTTCATTTACATGATGTATTTATGCACACCCCTTAAAATAGTGACAGAGTAATAATTAATGCATGCTGAGTCACAATATCCTTCATTTACATGTTGTATTTATGCACACCCCTTATAAAAATAGTGACAGAATAATAATTAATGCATATAGTGACATAAATTAATGTATGTAATGACAAAATAATAATAATTCATGTCAATATATATACCATCAAATTATCATTCGTTGGGTTGACAAAAATACGTAACTAACCGTGAAACCAAATCGGAATAGTAACCGTGTCAAGTCAAATCGGAATACTGAAAGCAGTAAACGTCGCTCAGTGATTACCCAAAAATCGTAACATCACTGTGAAAATCATTTATTAAGCATAATGGAAGTGCAAAAGTCCAAATCACTCACCAAAACTACTGTTTCCCTAAAAATCAAAACGTGAAATGTAAGTGAAAATGGACTAAACGTACCCTTTCGCTAAAAACCAAAATAAAAATTAGAATGTGCACGTTTCACGAGAATCATAACATCACTGTGAAAATCATTCAAACATAGTGAAAATCCAGAAGTCCAAAATGTAGGCCGTTACTTAGCTAGTGATTTTAATAATATTATCATACGGAATTCGGTCCAGATCATGAACTATAATAATACAATTTGAACGGAAGGCAGGTTGAGGATTGTTTAGTCTTTCAATTTCTCTGGGTGAGGACACATTCATTCGGTCATCTAACTGAGACTCATTTGGCATTATCATAAAAAGGAATCTTATTGCCTAATTATTTTGGTGAATTTTACAAAATATACTTGAAATACTTTTTTTTGTACATATACTTCAAGTACTTATAAACTAATAAAAATCATTTTTAAAATGTTTTAACATTTTAATAATAGACTCTAAAAATCTTGATTATTATCATAATTTTAAGAGAATATTTGATAGTCCAAAATATTTGTTAGCATGGCCCAATAAGTATTAATTAGTATTCTTTAAATAGTGTATTTATTTACTATAAAGAAACTCTTTCCCCCTATTATATAAAGAACTTTGCAATCATACCCTTTCATATGTAATAAATACTAATATACTATTATATATGGATTTGGATTCTCTCATGTGAAAAATTATCATGTTATTAATCACAAGTATCACTCATTGATAATGAGATAAGAGAGAGAAAAATGTATGATTTTTAAATGAATGATTGCGATCAAATAACATGACCACTTTTCCATATGAGAAGATCCACATCCGCACGGATCTGGATCTTCTCATGTGAAAAAAAAACATGACATGATCATGTGAGGAATCATAACTATACAAAAGTGGATCAATAGCAATAAAGGAAGAGAGAGAAATATTGAAATAGGTAATTATAAAATCATAACCGTTGATTCACCTTTGTATGATTATGATCTTTTCACATGACCATCTCATATATTTTTTACATGAGAAGATCCATTTCCCAAGTGCACCATTAGAATATGTTGCATCCAGTAACAAAATGTTAATCAAAATTTAGTCCTCGATTTTTCGATTTTTTGAAGAACAAATCAGAACACTTTTTACAATCCACTTGCTGAGTACAAAATAGAGTATAATTTTAGTGAAAATACAATATTATAATCTTTCTGCAGTTACATATATATGGGGCAAGATCTTTTGACACCGATGTCAAAAGATCCTATCTCTCTCTCTCTTTATATATATATATATATACATATATACTGTGTTAAAATATTACAATACCACTAAATACCACTACCCAATTCGATTATAGTTCTTCTTTTGAATACATCCATTCCTTACCTTTCCAAATTGGGTTATATACTTCGCTATAAATCACATCATTCCAAGCCTATATTACTTGCCAGCAGTGATATAGGCTTATTGCATGAACTAAGAAATTTCTCACTAAAATTTTTGAGAAGAAGGATCTTGGTGATGCATCTTTTGTCTTAGAAATACAGATACTTCGAGATCGCTCTCAAGGTATCCTACGGTCATCATAAAAGGCCTATATTGAAAAGATTTTGGATAGATTTGGCATAAAGGATTGTACATCAAGAGACATGCCCATATCTAAGGGAGACGAGTTTAGTCTTGGTCAATGTCCCAAAAGTAAGCTTGAGATAATGGAAATGACAAAGGTACCTTATGCTTCGGCAGTAGGAAGCCTTATGTATGCCCAGGTTTGTACTCATCCTGATATAACATTTATAATGGGAGTATTAGGCAAATAGTTGAACAATCCAGGAATGCATAATTGAAAAACAGCCAAGAGGGTTATACAATATTTAAAGAGAACAAAAGATTACATGCTCACATATCGGAGGTCAGATGAATTAGAGATCATCGAGTATACTGACTCTGATTTTGCTAGATGCCAAGACATTAAAAGATCCACGTCAGGTTATGTCTACATGTTAGCTGGAGGAGATATTTCTTGGAAGAGTGCTAAGCAGACACTTGTAGCTTCCTCTACTATAGCCGTTAAATTTGTAGCTTGTTTTGAGGTGTCCAACCATGGGGTATGGCTGTTAAATTTTGTCACAAGGTTGCGTATAATAAGTAGTGTTGAAAAGTCACTAAATATTTATTGTGACAATAAGTCAGCAGTGTTGTACTCCAACAATAACATAAGCTCTTCAAAATTAAAGCACATCGATATAAAGTTTCTGGTTGTTAAAGAAAGAGTCCAGAGTGGTCAGATTTTCATAGAACACATAGAAACGAAATCCATGCTTGCAGATCTGCTTACTAAAGGCTTAGTGTCTAAGGTTTTGCACGACCATACTGCTCATATGGGTGTTGTTTTGTTTGATGACACTATGATTTAGTTGAAGTTCTTTATGTTGGTGTTCTATGTAAAAACATTTATTTATACATGTGTTTTTTGCAGAATAAAGATTTTGATGATATTTTTCCTCTGAATGTGTATATTTTGTGCTTGTGTTTTTGCTTTGTGTATGCAGAAAATTAAGGATTGATCCCATAAGGACTAAAGTAGGACCACTTGGAAATAGGCATGGTGTTGATCACATTACATGTAATTTCCACGCCACTCATCCATAGTTGATCTATGTTATTGAATATATTGGTGTGATGACCATAGAAGGTTTAGTTACGCTTGACATGGCAAAAGCCGCCATGATCTCATATTAATATAGGAGATGAACCAGATTGTATTTGAAGAGGAATTAAAGGATAAATAGCATGCAGTTGTGCATTAAGGATATATGATATAATTATTTTAGGTCAATGTGTAGCCCCAAGTGGGAGATTGTTAGAAAATTATATTTCCTAATGTGTTTGTGAGCTACATATTGTATTAATAATTATAGGGTTTTATTAATCTCTTGTTAAAGGAGATAAGTTATCTCATGTCATAGAGACAAACTTGTGGCTAGCTCCACCACCTGAAAAAATAAAAATAAAATAAAAGAAAAAGGTGGCACAGTTATCGAATGATGTGTAGGAGGGAAAGCTTATCTCATGTAGCATGAGAATAGTTTTTCCCATAATTATATTATGTTATTTAATATATATTGGATAAATTAAAGTGATCAAATAAAAATGCCCAAATAGATTCCTAATAAGTGTGGGACAAATGAGTGGATATCAGTATTGTGCCAACTAGGTATAATTAGATCTTACTGACCCAACAATAAATAAAAACACTATAAAGAATTATGGTCCCAATATGTCAAAAATTGAAACCCTAGTTTTTATTACCCATTAATAGGGAGATAGCACACTAAATAATAAGGATTAGAGCTATTTGATCAAAGAAGATCGCATATCCCAAAGATGAAGATCGAAATTTTTTTCTCTACTATGAAAATAAGTATGCCTCCATCTTTCTATTAATATTCCTTCATGATTTGATATAATAGATATTGATTTATTGGTGACGTTTATCACCATAAAATTAAAAGGAATTATTATTCCAACACAACTCTCAAATATATATTGAATGAGAAAAAGGTAAAGAACGGGGTTGGTTAGTTTACAGGTCATAATCAATCATATAAACTATAATAAATCATTAGTAATGAATCCTCCGTACATTTTTTTTTTTTTTTTGTCATCATGATCAATCGTATTATATCAGATAAAACTATAGCTGCACTGTGCCACTTAAGCTGACAAGACAGATTGCTTCACGAAAATCCAGTAGTAGAATGAAGTCCAATGAACAAGCACTTTGTTCTCCAAAACTAATTCCACACCATTGAATTTGCAACAGCTGCATAAGATACTAGTAGGTGGTAGCGCTACCCCTTTTTCTCAAAACGAAGGCACCGCTTGGTGGAGGCAAAGGATCATGATAATATTCTTTATTCTTATTATTTTGAATTCACAAGTCCCCGCATTCCTTATCATTTATCCAACCTTATGCTAATTACAGCTCATTGTGAATTGACAATTAATCTGCTGATCAACCACGTGTTAATTAGATACTAATTGATTTAGTGTAAATGAAAGATGGAAACGACACTGCAGAATTGACTAGTGAAATTAACACAAAGCTATTAGCTATAGAATGCGTACGTTTCCATCTGCTTATTGTTTTCCAAAGACTCCACATGTTTCAAGGATTTAATATCAAATTCAGTTCTTTTCTTAATTTGTGGCTCTTTCTAAAATGTACTATTATTTGGAGTGCCGCCGGATACAATAAATGGACTTGATAGTTATGGATGGAAATTATACCTATGTATGCCACAAAAGCAATTGTCGTTTAATTGTCATTATTTTTAAGCGATTAAAATTGGTGTAGTGACAAAGAGTTTGAATAAGTTAATTGTCATTTTTAAGCGATTAAAATTGACCTAGTTATGAGAAGTTTGAGTAAGTTGTATTAATTTATGTAATCAAGTCTTATTTGTATATAAAAAAAACAAATTAGAAACTTTTTACAATTCACTTGTTGAGTGCAAAATAGTATATAATTTTAGTGAAAATACAATACTATAATGGGTTATATTACTTTCATGTTGCATAAGATAATATAACTTCCTACACACCTATTGATTTCTGTGCTTTTCTTTTTCTTTTTTTTTTTCTTTTTTTTGATAACATCTTTTTTTCTTTTTTAACAAGTAATGTGGCCCACTACATAATTGTATCTACAACATGAAATAATATATCTCCTAATACATGAGAGTAATATAACTCTACTATAATCCTTCTGCATAGTGATGGATTCTGAAATTTTTATTTATGTTTGCCAAAAAAAATTAATTTTAGAGAAATTTTTTGTAAAGAGTTACTTCAACCCAAAATCTTAATGTGTTATGTGAGGAGGGCTTTTTTAATGGTTTATATCATTCTCTAACATACCTCCTCGCACAAGAGCCCTTTTGGCTTGAAGTGTGGATATTGCACAGGCCCAATATTTTTTGGTTTTACCTTGTGCTTATTTTAATTTCACTCGAAAGTGGGGAGCGATGATGATCGAACTTGTGACATTGTGATCAAGGAAGCTCTGATATCATGTAAAGAACCAATTCAACCCAAAAGCTTAAGTTGTTGGGGGATACATTAATGGTTTTATATATATCAACACACCCCTCACACAAGAGCCTACTGGGCTTGAAGGGTGGACAATGCAAAGGCCCATCTACCTATGCGAAGAAAGAAATTCCACTAGAAAGAAAGCGAAGGGCGGTAAAGAGCCACTTCAACCCAAAAAGGACATGTTTGGTACATAGTATAAGATAAGGCCTGATAGTATAAGACCTGATAGTATAAAACACGATTGTATAAGACCTGATTAAATTTTAATATTATCCAGCTTTTGGCACGATATTGTATAAGATAATATATTGTATAAGATAGTATCACCCAATAAATAATTTTGTCAAAAATACCTTTTAATAACGAATTACATAATTCTTCCAAATATATCAGATGATATTATTTTTAATAGAAATATGTTGATCAGTGTGTCCAAGAAATATATTAATTTTTATAAAAATAAAAATCTCCAATATTTTAAAAAATTATATATTGAAAAATTATTTTTTATTTTAATATACTAATATTAAAATAATATATTAATTCTTGAGAATTGCATTGGTTAATTACATCAATCCCTTATCAGGCCTAATCTTACCCTCCGATACCTGATTAAGTTATTCATCATTTTGATGTATAAATGGATCCTCATGTATAAACTTATACTATACAATGGTCACACCAAACAACTAAAAATGTCGTAACGTATAGTATTAGCTTATACTATCAGGTCTTATACATCACACCAAACAAGCCCTAAGGTGTTAGGTGAGAGCTTTTTTAATGGTTTATATCATTCTCTAACATACCCTCTCACACAAGACCCTTTACGCTTGAAGTGTGGATATTGCACAATCCCAATATTTTTTGGTTTTATCTTGTGCTTATTTTAATTTCACTTGAAAGAGGGGAGCGGTGATGATCGAATTCGTGACCTTGTGATCAGGGAAGCTCTGATACCATGTAGAGAGTCACCTCAGCCCAAAACCTTAATATGTTAGCTAAAGACTTTTTTAATGATTTATATCATTATCTAACAGCTTTAAATATATTAAAAAATAAAAGAATATAAACAAGAAATGATTTAATACCATTTGTTGGAAAGTTTTTAATATAAATATAAAATATGAAGCTTTAATTCTTAAAAGCCTTTATAAAACAAATTACACATGTTTCATTTATATTTAATACCGTTTGTTGGAGAATTAAAATCAACTCTCACTTTTTTCACGAACGCTGGACCGGTATCTGAAATCACACTGTTGGGCCCGTGAAAGACATAGTGACGGATGGAATCCAAAAAAATCTAACATTTTGTCACCATAATATTGGCAATGCTATTCTCAAATAAAATAACGATATATAAATATAAGAAAAAGTATGTGTCATTTTAAATGATATAAATTATGTCATTTTATAAATATAAAAAAATGGGATCAACACTTTTATTTTTTATATTTTCTTTAGTGGGAGTTACATATCTTTATATCTATAAAATAATACAACTTTATCATTTAAAATGACACACAAATTTTTCAATATATAGCCTGTGTTAAAATATTACAATACCACTATACAATTGGATTATAGTTCTCTTTTTGGATACATCCACTCCTCCTCATCTTACCAAATTGGGCTGTATATACTTGGCTATAAGTCACATCATACACTCATAATTATTATTTACAGTAAAATTTATTTTGCGTTCCTAATAAAAAAATATGATTCTCACGTTCGTTGTTTATAAAAAAAATATTTATATTATTTCTTTTTCAGGGACTAAATTAGATTTTTATTGAATTTATGAAGAATCACATTTTAAAAAAAATTGAAATTGTAGATGAATCAAAAATTAGCTTTTTTTTTTGTAAGGAACAAAAATGAAGATATATTTTTTTATTAGGGACACAAGAAGGCGTTTACTCTATTATTTATTAGTCTTTGGGTATCATGAGAAAAAAGCACTACTCTCAAACATATATTGGATGTAGTGTTGATCACCCTTTGTCCCTGCTTGCGGGATATGTTGGGAAGACCTTGGGAAGTCATGGGTTCTCACACATTCAGAGAAGGGAACGAAGTTGCGCACATGATCAATCATATTATATCAGATAAAACAATAGCTGCACTGTGCCACTTAAGCTGAAAAGATACACTAAAATCCAGTAGTAGAATAAGTCCAATGTACAAGCACTTTGTTCTCAAAATAATTCCACGCCATTGAATTTGCAACAGCTGCATAAGATACTAGTAGGTGGTAGCCCTACCTCTTTTCTCAAAATGGAGGCACCACTTGGTGTACAACATCTATAGTGCATCGAATACACTTAAGTGTATAGGACTATGTTTTATCGATAAGATATAATATAAAATATAAAAATTATATATATATATTTTTTTGGTACAATGTATGCTGACGTGGTGTATTTCTATCAGCACAATATACCTGCACCCGTAATACAATAGATTTTTCGCATTCGGTGGAGGCAAAGGATCATGATAAGTATTCTTTATGTTCATTATTTTGACAACCACGCAATTTTCTAGTAATAAATCCTCAAGATAGTGTTTAGTTCGGGAGAATTTTTTTTTTACTAGGGAAATGTAATTGATAGGAAAATAGTTGGAAAGTGAGTTTGATAGGAAAATGTAAAAAAAGTTGTTTGGTTGACCCAAATATTACCAGAAAAATTTATTTAAATATGCAAAATCTATGTTCGGGAGAAACTTTGCACCTGATTTTTCACTTCCCCAGTCATCTCAAAATACCACATCTCAAGTGGTATTCTGTAACAGTAAATTTCATTTAAAAATCAACACAAAAGTTATTTTCCCATCTATCCTATTTGTCTGGTATTTCTTGAAAAAATCTGAACCAAACATAATATTTTTCAATATCTACCTACACTTTTCCATCAATCCTAAAATAAACCTTCAACCAAGCTTTCTAATTTTTCAAAGAGGTATTCTCTACCGGGTAATCGCTTTCTTTAAGTCAAAAACAACATGGGAAATTAAGCAATAATTATTTTGCAGATGAGGAAACTGGCCGGGTTCTGTATTCGACAGTACATTCCTTTGCTTGTCATAGACTTTGAAAGTTTCTTAACCTGTTGCAATCATTTCAATATTTTATAGAGACTTGATATATATTGCGTATTATATCAGTGAGCAATTATTATTCAATTTAATCATCTTGAATCTCATCGAATCATAGTTTATTTTAAGTGTGTAATTATCACTAAGATATCAATGAATATTTATATATGTAGAGCGAGATTCGTATCTCTCTTATTTTTTTCCAGCGTAAATTAAATTTGGTAATTGAATTATGATTTCAATTTGTTAGATATAAATTTATTTATATGTTTTCACTTAAAAATTTAAATTTTTGGGACAGTTCATTCATGATGTGGTATTGGAACATTATTACCATGTGCTTTAGAGTTTCATCTTTATATCCCTAGCTCTTCTTCTAAATAATAACTAAAATTGAACATAAATATATTTAATATTTATTATTCACAGTTCAAGTCTAAAAAGACTCCTATATAAGAGAGGATGTTAGACATAAAACCATTCTATATTTTAACCTAAATAATTTAAACATTCGGGATAGTTGATTTACGACACTGTTAACCAAAGCTAATGGTGAGTTTTATAACACAATCCACACATTATTAAATAATGTTATAACATAAAAGTATATAGAATATAAGAATTCCTATTTTAGCTTGGACAGTAACAATAATAATAATAATAAACAACTTAGAAGACACGAGATGAAATAGACAACTGCAAATGACAGATTGAAAAACACTGCAGATAATTCACGAGTCCCCGCATTCCTTAACATTTATCCAACCTTCTGCTAATTACAGCTCATTATGAATTGACAATTAATCTGCTGATCAACCACATGTTAATTAGATATTGATTGATACAGTGTAAAAAGAAAGATGGATCAGCTCATTATAAAATGCGTACGTTTCCATCTGCTTATTGTTTTCCAAAGATTCCACGTGTTTCAAGGATTTAATATCAAATTCAGTTCTTTTCTTAATTTGTGGCTCTTTCTAAAATGTACTATTATTTGGAGTGCCGGATACAATAAATGGACTTGATAGTTATCGATGGAAATTATACCTATGTATGCCACAAAAGCAATTGTCGTTTTTAAGCCACTAAAATTAGTTTAATAGTAAAAAGTTTGGATATATTGTATTAGATTATGTATTCAATTTTTATTTATATCAAATAAATAAATAAATTATCTTTTAAAGGATGTAACTTTTCATATTATAGAGTGTCCTTCAACTTATAATGTCATTCTGGGTCGCCCAACGATTGGGGCTTTGAGCGCAATCATTTATATGTCCTATCTTTTGTTAAAATTTAGGGATACATATGGGAGGATTATATCAATTAGAGGTGATGAGAAGACACTGCGCAACTATTATAATATTAGTTTGAAAGTTACTAGTAAAACCATTGTTCAATATACAACAGAGATGAATAAGGGAAAGACTTATGTCAATATGACAGACTTGGATGTGCGCGAAGATTTATGTGATGTGCGTCCCCAACCTGATGGTGAATTGGAAGATCTTCAAATTGGTCCGCTGCTAGGAAATAATACAAAAATTAGAAGACACATTCCAGCAAATGAAAAAACTGCGCTTATTGCAGTTTTACAAAAACATAAAGATCTATCTCTTGGCAATCTAAATTGCATAAGCCTGTGGCACTTTCGACGACCGAGGCTGAGTACATAGCCGCGACCGAGGCAAGCAAAAAAATGTTATGGATGAAGAAGTTCCTGTCTAAACTCGGCCATGATTAAGACAAGTACGAGCTGAGATGTGACAATCAAAGCGCAATTCATGTTGCGAAGAATTCGACCTATCACTCCCACACTAAGCACATTGATGTGAGATATCATTGGATCAAGGATTTGGTGAAAGATGAAGAGCTCGAATTCGTCAAAGTGCACATCGACCTGAATTGGTCTGACATGATGAAGAAGCTGGTACCATCAAGAAAATTTAAAGATTGTTGTGAAGGTGCCAACTTACTGTTGATGCTGATGCATTGAAGTCGGAAGGGGAAGATTTGTTGAGTTTTTTCCTCCTTCAATGCATAAGGCCCAATGTTGAAGAAACTTGGGGCTCAAGTTTGTTAAGGAACTTGGGGCTCAAGTTGGTTAAGGAACTTGGGGCTCAAGTAACCCAAAACCTTCTTCCTCCCCTAATAAGCTAGAGGTGGCAATATGGGTTGAGCTCGGCGGGTCAACACGCCAAAACGGGGCCGGTTGAGTTGAGGTTTTCAACCCACCAACCCACCTCAACCTGCCCCGCCTAGAAGTGGGTCAAAACGGGTTCAACCCGCCGCGGGGCGGGTTGACCCGCTGGGTTATAATTTTTTTTATTTTTTTTTACAATTAGGTAGTATTTTTATTAGTCCTTAAATATTTATGATATCCAAATTTTGTTTTTGTTTTAGTACTTCCTAAAAAAAATAAAGAATAACAATTTTATTTATGATAAATGTTATCTATGTATAAGTTCCTAAAGAATGTTTGACAAATATTAGTATATATTTAAGATTGAGACTAAAAAATATAGAGAAGTGTGAAATAAAATAAAATAATATTAGAAAAATTCATAAAATATAATTTTTTTAAATTTTAATTAATTTATTTTTAATTGGCAGGTTGACCCGCCAACTCGCCAACCCGCCAACCCACCATAAAACGGGGTGGGTTCATTTTTTTAACCCATATTTTTTGACGGGTCAACCCGCCCCGCCCTGTTTTTGGCGGGGCGAGTCGGGGCTGGTCAACCAAAATTGCCACCCCTATTAATAAGCATTAGTTGTGGGATTGAGGTAATGTTGGCTTGAGAGATTTTTGAGGATTTTGTGAGAAAAACTTAAAGCTTTGATTTTGAGAGCACCTCTAGAGGGAAGTTAGAATAGTGAGACCTCTCTAGAAAAGTTTGAGAGAAAATTACTATTATAGGTGAGGTTTGAATGTACCACCATCTTGGTGAAGCTTGACTCTTGTAACCCATTATTTTTATAATGGAAGTTTCATTCTGGACTAGTATTTCGTGGAATTTTACTTCTTCACATTGGATAAAGTTTTCTTACGTTAGAATCTGTCTGTATAATGGAAGCTTGTTCATCTTTTTCTCTTTCCTTCACAATTTTTTATTTCTGCTACCCATAGGTCGACCTGGTAATTCATGCCGACCTATGGATTGTGATAAAATTTATGAAAAAAGTGTTTGTCCTTTTAAATGACACAACTTATATTATTTTACTCTCTCACAAAGAAATGAGACCCACACCTTTATATTTTTTTGTCCACTCTGTTTCCTCTTTTATCGATCTCTTTCTCTCACTTAAAATAACACAATTTTACCTCCTTTAAGATGATACACACTTTTTCCAAAATTTATTCACATAAAATTCATTTTAATCACATAAAATTTCAATTGTGAACTTATTAAGGGATTGTTTAATGAAGCATAAGTGTTTTCGTTATCTTAATGTATAAATTTATTCATATAAAGTTCAATCAACTCAAATATTTTCTAGATCAAGCATTTCGAGAAACAATTTATGGGCAAAACGCCAACAATATTAACTTAATTTCTTGGAACATCTTTAACTTTAACTGTATATAATTTAGATGGAGTTATAAAATAGCTGTTGATCAAGCCCTGCCATTGAATTTCTTTTAATCAATAATGAGATCAACGGCTAAGAACTCATGAAATAGCGTGTTCCTATTTTACGAGGTGGCTGAGAAACTGAGAGAGTAATCCAAAAAAAGAGAGGATCTGATTGTGGGGAGCGATGGGGATTGCGGCGGCTATTGGAGTGTTGTCACCATTTCCGTTCTATTACTGTCTGTGGAATTGGCCACAGTCATGGGTGGACCTCTGTGGGAAAGGGCGAGACCCATGTAAGGTTATGGCTTACGTTGCTCATTTCTTGAAGCTTGTTCAGTTCATCTCACTCTTTTCAGTCTCTTCACTCCATTGGCCTCCTCCATTCTACTTCTGGCCCCTTTTTGCCTTTGGCCAATTCCTCAACTTCAGGTCTTCTCTCTCTCCCTCTCTCCCTATGTTATTATTATGTTATGTATGCCCATGTCATTTGTTTTTTTTTGGGTGTGCTGCTAGTTTTTGGATCTAATAATGGGGTTTATCAAGTTGGTTCCTTTCCTTTGGATTGCTCAAATGGAATAGTTTTTAAATGTCTTATATATATAATAAGAGGAAAATTTTATTATCCTTATTGGCTATTAGGAGATGAATGTGTATAATAAGGAAGGAGTTTCAGTTGGTGATGAACTGATACTTTTCAAGTTTTGGTTAGTCTCCCACTTTGCAGTGGCTAGTTTACTTTGTTTGGTGAGATTAAAGATATGAGCTTGTAGATTGGGACTGTTGCGAGGGAAGCATTTGGAAAAATGATTGGTTGTTGTATTCCCTGATGGATGTTGTGTACTTAATTCTGACCCTGTATTGATATTCAATGATTTTTCGGTCTGTTACTTTTGAGTTTAACAATACGAGATATCATTTGTCCTGCTGCATTTCCTACCAAATCTCAAATATGCAAAGCAGAAAGGTGTTGGATTAAGCTACAGACATTATGATTGCTTGTGAAATATGCAAGACCTAGGATAGAAATTTTTTAAGAATATATCATGTGGTATGAAATAAGAGGGCGAACATGAATTAGTGGTAAAATTGCGGGGAAAAACCTGAATTAGTGGTAAAATTGCTTCTCTGTGATTGAAATATCACATGTTCAAATCCTGGAATCGACTTTTATACAAGGGTAAGCTGCATAGAATGATTTTCCTCACCGCTACCTTCGCTAGTCAGGATTTAATAAGGAGTGATTTTTATATCATGTGTTATGAAGTTGCTATATCTGTATATTGGGTGACTGAGCAGAGAATACTATAGCTTTAAATCAGCAGGGATTAAATCAGATCCTGTGTCTTAGCATATCATAATTGCAGAAAAGGTGTTTTTATTGCCAAGCCTCCCCAAGCACACTAGAAAACACAAAACCCTTATATGTGAATTATTAAATTTGTTAAAAATAAGAGGTTATGTTTTACTTTGGGATGCAGTCCTGCAAGAGATTGTTATCTGCAGTGCAGCAAATTATGTATCCTAATAGATGATAATATAGTTACAAATTAATTTTCCCCTGACGAAATAATAAATGAAGAAATACTGAGTGGAATGCCATCTTTTTGATGAAACGGTGTATGGTTTTAGAAATTTCTGGACGGTTTCCTCCATTATTTTATTTTTTAAAGGTTTTGATGTGCCAAAACAATCTCATGTGCCTTGCTTATAATTGGGATACAATTATTTTATTGTGTTGCTTTAAAGTTTGTCTATGCTATGCATAATGGTGATATTGTCAAATAACAGGGTTTATCAGCTACTCGGTGAGGCTGGCACATACTATGGTGTACGCTTTGGAAACAATATTCCCTGGGTAACCGAATTCCCTTTTGGGGTTATCAAAGATCCTCAGTACGTTGGCAGCATTCTCAGTCTTCTTGCATGCCTCTCATGGGTTCCTTTTCAATACATTCTCCTGTGGGTTTTAGGATATGCGTTTATGATGCATGTGGAATCAAAAGAAGATCCCTCTACTCGTGCCAAGCCACTCTATTGATTTAATTCTTTGTATGTTTTTGTTTCTTTCCTCTGCTCAATGACATTTCCATTTATATGTTCTGATTCCATCTAATGAATGTTAACTGCTTTGCGTGGTAACTTTAATGAATGAAATGTTGAAGCGAGGAAAAATGTTGGGGATAAAAGAAGAAAAGGATGACCTTTTTTTTTAAAAAAAAAAAAAAAAATTTACTAGATTATTCCCGTGCTTTTCACAGTTTTTTGGACCCTTATTTATAGGACTTTGAATTTCAGTTTCATCATATTCCTGCTTTCTCATCCAGATCACGAAGTGAACCATAAATTTGTAGAGATACATTCGTCTTTCCTATTAATTTTGGCGAAACAGTTTACATTTTCCCTCTCCTACTATACCAAAGCAACAGACATATTGAAAGTTGGAATTGCATTTTTTACAGCCTCAACATCTATATCAATTAACTTCCCTGTCTTGGAAGATATTACAATGCATTTCTTCTCTTCAGCCTGCGGAACAAACTTGTTTCCCTTCTCTTCAGAGCAAAATAGTGCAATACTGCGCAATAAGAGGAACAGTTTTATTAGTTATGTGACTATGTTGTACGATTCTTTGAAGAAACATTTCATGCTCAACTTCAAACATTTTTTTTCCCTCCAAAGCCAAATGAAGGCGCCTCCACAGGGAACCATTTTAATTTATGTGAATGATAAAGTTACCTAGGTTTCTGGCGTGCATTTGCAAGCTGAATAGCAGCTGTGTTTGTAGCTATCACTCCAGCTGAGTCATTAATAAGAGCAGTCATCTGAACCATACAACCAGAGAATGATATTCCATTAGTATTGTATGAAGACTACGTATGTTTATAAGCTTATTTCTGTCTTTCCTCTTTTAGTTTCCCTTTATTTAATGATTTAATGATTCATTCATTCATTATTTCACAGTTTTATGTTTTGACATTCTCGTGTTTCTTCATATATTTGTTGCTTGCAAACTAGAAGATACTTGAGTACCTGGCCAGGGGTGGTGATGAAGATTATGGAGGCATCTTCTCCAACGATTTCCTCCACATTTTCCCTTTCTTTCTCATGTGGAATGACAAAAAGTGGCGTAAATTCCCTGTTACTCGAATATTCATAAGTATAAAGTCCGTAACATTCAAACCAGACAATGAATGAAAATAAGAAAGAACATGCTTGAAGAGCATTTATTTAGTGAACCATGATACCTTTTTACTTGCTGTTACAAACTCTTGTAAATGGTTGCATATTAATCCCATTAGTACTTTAACACATATTTCAATGGGCAACGTTACGTACCTTACAGCCTCAGCAATTTCAGCCCACACTTCAATGGGTAGCAAGCTATCAGGATCACCCCTAGACTGCATCGTGGCCTTTGAATCTGATTTTAACCCATGAATTACAACATATTTCCCTTTTTCTACACCTGCTTTTGTGTATTTTTCCTTCACAGCCTCCTTCAGCTTCCTTGAAATTGATACCCTAAGTGGGGGCACAATTTGCCTTGGAACGCTTCGAAATGGTTTTGCAAGCCAGTCAACCATGTCATGATACCTAGGCAAGCAAACTCAATGGAAATTCTTCTGAGTTATATGTTGCCAGAAAAAGCTCAATTCACTTAAAAAGAAAATTTAAGTCTAATTCAGGGCATGAAAATCTACCTAAAATATGTCTAAATCACTTGTGTTGTACTATAAAACTCACATATAATATCCTCCCTCTGAGAGGTTTTGACTATCGGGTGTGAATGTTTCAGATAAAAGTAATCCTGCTCCTGCAGCATTCACATTTGGGTAGACATAGCTAACTATATCTCGGGCAGTTGTCATAAACAAAAATGCTGCATGGCCAAGACCTGCCAATTTTGTGCTTAAGACCATGTCATAGTACCTACCCTGTATGCATAATGCAGCAATGCATCAGTATTTAAATCCGTACTGGAGAACTTCAAATATATATGCATGCAAGGAAGTGGCAAGCAAAATCCAGCAGAATTTTGAGATTTGGTTGCAACATTGTAATGCCTAACATAGTAAACCTAAGCCCCTGCAGGTGCGAATTTCATTAGAATTGCATCAAGTATGTTCTTAAGCTTCTTCACGTCAGGGAAGCCTCAAAACTCGGAAAAATTTCCATAAAATTTTCACAATTGCCTGATAGAAATCAGTAATCACTACTTCTGCTTTGGGAAAAACTGACAAGCATAATGTTCTCCATAAATAGTGTTTCATTTTACCCTGAATCTGATCTTTAGATGATAATGATTTTTTTATTTTTATTTTTTATACATCTGCATATAAAAAGTTGTCCTCAATATTCGACAATATGGATCACATTAAAGCCCACATTAAACTGTCCCGTAGTTGTGTAGATAAAATATCAAAAGTTGCTTTACACAATATGTTCAGAAAATACGGTGACCAACCTTTAATAGTCCAACCATATCGGTGTACTCTGCAGGCTCTGGAAAATCATCATCAAGGTCATAGGCATTTGCATATCTCACATTCTTATTCAACTCGTAAGTCTGTTTCCCTCTGTCAGTGGCTAACACATCGATCTGAACACCAGGGTACCTATCCTTAATCAACTGGATAGCTGGAAAGAACAAGAGGTTCTCATAAACACCACCAGATATCACACAACAGCACCTCCTGACATCTCCTCTCACTTTCAATCCCAAGGAAGCTATCTCCACTGTATATCCAGCAGGGAATTTCAAGAAGCCATATGGGCTGTCAGGGTTATCCGGTGGCCTAGTATCCTCCTCTTGCTTACCATCTGCAAACAAGGAACCATACTCCATGTTGGGGTCCTCCCCATCATCAAAAGGGTCAAGCCAAGGGTTCTTCTTCTTGACATTGGCGTGAACACTTGGTCTTCTATGGGAATAATAATGGAATAATGGAACATGAGTGAGTTGACTGGAAGGAATGGAAGGTGGGTTTCTGAGGAAAGCTGAGAAAGCTTTTGGATTTGGCAGTAATAAATAATAAGTTGCAGCCATTGAGGTTTTCAATGTTGCTTCCAGCTTCTTGTGGTCATCATAGTATATATTGCAACTTGGATCAGAACACGTCACTGAGTGTTTGAATGTGTGGAAAAGCGTTGGATAAGTGGGTCCTACATACTTCCTTTCTGTGTACAGCTTTATTGTTATCAGTTATCACCAACAAGCTTCTTCTTCTGCTCTCAAACGACCACAACTAAAGTTGCCGTTTGAAACCATAAAAAAGGAACAAAAACGGCGGCATCGAATAACCATTGAGCCCGACAAAACTGTCCTGTTATCGATGATTTCTCTTTCCTACGTGTCTCTCTGTGATTGGTGAACAATAAACTTTCCTCTCTCTCTCTCTCTCTCTCTCTCTCTCCACCCTTTGATTCGTTGCTTTCTCAACCAAACATGAAAAAAGAATTCAAAAAAAAAGAATTTCCTTTCACTTTCTCACTCTTTCCCAGCAACTTTCTCAGCACTCTTGAATCCCATTTCCGCCACCATCATTCAAGCACACAACACAAACAGGGCAATCTAAAGCTTCTACCTTTTTAACCCTCACAATAAGAAAAAAAAGGGAAAACGATTAGAGCTCAGTTTTCAGCAAAATGCAGCTGAAAAAAAGTCTCATTCTTTCTAGGGTTTTGCATTGCTTAACCGAAACCCAGCATTGAAATCCCAGTGATCCATTTCATCGAACTGGAAACTCAAAATTCCAAACCAAGTTGAGTTTCTCTCTAGAAGAAAAAATAGTTCTTTTTTTTCTTCCCCTAATTTTTTGATTGAGTGTGAAAGCCTTAAATTTTGAATTTGGTACTCAGCATTGACCTGAGAGTTTCAAAAGAAGGGTTCGCAATGTCGGGTCCACCCAGAGTTCGATCCATGAATGTGGCCATCGCCGACCCTGAGGCACGGCCGGTACTCGTCCCCGCCGGCAACAAGGCTCGGCCCGTCGATGGACGGAAGCCAGTAAAGAAATCGGTGCCGGAAACGGAGAAGAAGAAGACGGCGGCGCATTCGAATCCTCAATGTGTCTCAGTGCCGCACCTGGAGATTAATAAGAGGCAGGATCATCACCAAGCTGTTCTGAAAAACCTGTCGATGAACGCTTCGTGCTCCTCTGATGCGTCGTCGACGGATTCTTCCACTCACAGCAGCGGCGCGTCGTCGAGTGGGAAGGTGGAACGGCGGTTGATGAAGAAGCAGGGTGGTCCCAAGACTGAGAAGGTGAGCATTGACAATGTGGTTGAGGCAGATTCAACTGATAGCTTGGTGGACAAGAAAAGATGTGCTTGGGTTACACCAAATACAGGTATCTTTCATTCCTTCATGTTTCTGATTTTTTTTATTATTTTTTTTATATGTATTGTGAGTTGTAACATTGATACTGTTGGTTTGAGATATCTGTGTGATTTTGGAAACAACTTGGACAGATAGATGTTTAGTGTTTACTATGTCATGCTGCCTTTTTGCCTTTGTAAGGGTAGGGAGAGTGAAGAAAATGATGCTAGTAAATGAGAAATTTCAGGAAAGACAAGCCAGCACTATGTTTTTTAGAAATTTCCGGGTACTTAAGTTTAGTAAGACACCTAGTCATTTAGCAGTTTTGTAAGTTAATTTGGGGGGTGTATTGGAATGAGATTTTAATGGATTGTTTTTGGACAAAAAAAATTTATTGCTATTCAATTAGGATTTTAAAGGATTGTAAAAAAGTCACGTGTTATTCGATTAGGATTTTAAAAGATTGTTTTAGAGTCCGTTCAAATCTGGTGGTATTCAATCAAGATTTTAAACAAAAGAAAAACAATCTTGTGGTATTCAAAAATCTGACGAGGGATTTTCTATTAGTGTGGATTTTGTGTGACTTTTTAGTGAGAAATATAAATAGCATACCTCTCTCACGATCTCACCCTAACCCGTGGGATTTCTTGAGATCTCTCTATTGCAGTGTCTTCTTCCTTTGGCGAGTCAACCCGCTGGAAATCTGGTTCCGCCACGGGAGCTTCGTTAAAGCTCAAAAACAATAGATTTTTGAGCAATTTTCATCACAAAACAACCCAGAAACAACAACCTGACAAGATTCTAATCTAATCCATCCCCAAAAATGCAAAATTCCGAGAGGCACAAAAAAGTGTGATTTTTGTATTAAAAACAACATAAAATAGTTGGAAAACAACAAGGGAACAAAAACCCTTAAACCAATTTTCGTTTTACATCAATGAAACAAGATCGACTCAAAGAAAGATTGAAACTTTCATAATATGAACCCTACGTTTCGTAACAATACATTCATGAATGAAATTCCTTCACTATATGAAACGATTTCAAACAATTTTTGTGTCAATAGATCGCTAAAACTTGTTCTTCAAAAGCCACAAAACAATTTAAGGTTTCAATGTATCGATTGAAAATAATTTGAAAATATTTCTAAACTTCCATGTAATAAAAGCCAGAAATTCAGATTCAAAATTTTCTTAGAATACTCAATGGAAACATGTATATGATTTATGGTTAGAAATTTTTTATCACATAGAACAAAAACCCCAAGGTTTCCAAGATCAATTGCAAAAAATTGCAAACGAAATTTTATCATGACTTTAGGTTCTATATGCAAATTTCGAATTATTTTAATAAATAAAGAAAGTGGGTCTTATATTCATATTTGCATAGCTGATACCAAATGAAGAAGATAATTTTGAACCCATTTGTCAAACCCAAGAGCATGAACGAGAAGATGTTAATGTGTGGAGGGCTAGTATAGATATGTGAAGAGTTGCTGCTTAGTGGGACATCAAGTTACATTAAATTACTGATTGAGAAAATTATATTAGGTTTTACTTTTTTTATTAATATCATTGCGTTTCTTTGTTATTTTCTTTATGGACTCTTGTAATTTTGAATGTTTGTTAAAAATTCATATAGTTTTTTAAAATCTTATAGATCTATATTTTCCTTTCAAAAATTATAAATTCTATTAAAATTCAATCTTATAAAATCTTGATTGTAATTTTTTTTTTTAAAAAAGTCTTTAAAGTCACTGCAATTCTAGATAGTCTTTTAAAATCTATAAGATTTTTTATCTCAAAATAGTCTTTTAAATTCTAATCCAATACACCCCCTTAGTCATTTGACATGGAAATCATGTGGAATTTTGTCCGTAGTAGACCATATGTGGACTGCATTGCGTGTTAAAATTGAGTATTACAGCTTGCCCATTGAGATATATTCTTGATTTTGATAGGTTGGATTGTTGGAAGCCTGACATAATATCAGATTTTATTCCATGTCTTTGTAAAGTGCATTTTTAAAAATACCAATAAAAAAAAATGCATTTTTAGGTACTAGAAAAAAAGTACAATTATCAACTAATGTTTCAATATCACTCACTGACTGTGATCTGTTAATTGATATAGTGCATATTCTGCTGTTCATGCCAATTAAACATTATGAACCGATGCTCAAAAAGCACCTTCTATCATGTCCCTCATATATTATTTTTTTATAAAGCAAATGATAATTTTAGTGTTAATATGAACTTATTGGGATTCTCGACCTATCAAGTTTGGCTCTTACACTAGGAGAAGTCTTTTTTTATTACAAAGGAAACATGTAATACTTGTGTTTTGTTCCCATCAAATTTTCATACACAATGAGAAGCTTCCATAGCTGTACACTTCTTTTGTGCAAGACTATAAATATACTTAGTCAAAGCATGAATAATTCCATGTTAATGCACAATTGGCCATGTGCATGATACTTTTCTGCGTGACATGGCTGCCATATGGTGAAGAGTTACATGTTGCAACTTATGAGACAGTTTGAGCTTGCTGTTGACATGCTGATCAAGGCTTGCAGTGGTTTGCCTCCTTCTGTAAGTCTGGTTTAGGATGCTCAAACTTTTTTGCAGCTAGCTCGGCAGATTCATATCTGTCATACATATAGGAAGGCAACCGTTTAGCAGTTAGTCTAGTTAACTTGGCTCGTGATGCTACAGTTGGTCTCCCAGAATTATTGCCGCCCCCAACGTATGCTTTCAATGTTTCATATCCAAGCTATAAAGCATGGACACACCATTTTGGTATTGTGTCTGTGTTGGACACTTGTACAGCAAATTGACTACACATGTCCAACACGCATCTATAAGTATCCAATTTTAAATTTTTTCTTTTTTGGGCTCGAACACGGAAGGAAGGTTGGAAGAAAAAAAATTGAAGTTGTACTTGTACATGGCTAGTTCTACTATGACAAGTTTGTTTGGGAAAGTTTTGAAAAATGTAAATAGAAATTATGCTTCTTGTTTATTGGAAGGGGAATACAAAATATTAACTACGGGCACATATGATATATATCAAGATATTGTAAATCTTGAAGCTTATATATATGCTCCCTTTATAGTTTCTGGATTTAGGCCCTTGTGTTTATATAAAAAAAAACCCAGAGATGGTGGACACTAGGTATTCTAGTGCCCTTTTGTCCTATCAATTTGCTAATATGAAGCCTGGTAAAGGTATTCTAGTGCCTGTTAGCATCTGTTAGACCCCTAAAGTTGGACACTAGGAAAATATACAGGAAATCATTACCACTTAATGCTGAGTCAGACTAAGTTTGTTACAAGAGAATATTCTAACAGCCAAACCAGGTGCAAATGGGCAAGCGTTGAAATTCAGAAGTCTTTTGGGAGGATTGCAGAGCTCCTCGAACGGCTCTGTTATTAGTTCTTTTATTAAGCTTGTAATTCATTTCTTTCTGTATCGTGTCATTTTCTGGATATTGGAGTTTGTATTTCGAAACCTGTAAATCAATATATCAGTGTTATTTCTGTTTTTCATTCCTTGGTATTGGTTGATTCTATCAGCATCACTAATTTTCTTTCATTCTTCAACCTCCTAGGGGACCATCTGAGGTGAATTTTCATGTAAATGGTTAAATATTATAATCAAGTGCTTCATAATTTCACAGAGCACATATGCCTTGATTTACATGATCGAAATTCCAATATCTGTAAGCCTAGATTGAGAGGATAAATAGAATATCGATCCTATGAAGTTTGACTGTTCAAAAAAAAAATGTTGCATAAACATTGTAATTGCAAATTTCTTGTTCGTCTTTCATTTCTAATTTATTCTCATTTGTTTCAGAACCATGTTACATTTCTTTTCATGACGAAGAGTGGGGAGTTCCTGTTCATGATGACAAGTATGTTGGTTTGTTCTGTTGTTGGCACAATCTTCTGTTTTGTTTTCATTTTCCAGGTTGAAAACTGTCTCAATGCTGAAATTTGGTTTTTGTGCAGCAAACTGTTTGAGTTGCTGAGCTTCTCTGGAGCCTTAGCTGAACTTACGTGGCCTACCATTCTTAGCAAAAGGCAGTTATTTCGGTACTGATATAATCTTCTGTGAAAATACATATTTTGGATTTAATTATATGGTTGGCATATTAGACATTTTACAAATAATTGGCTCATTATGTTTCCTGTATTTCTATTTGGCTTTTGATTGATTCAGAAGATTTTTTGTGAAGAAAATGGGCTAATTTTTTTTGGGATTTAGTTCTTAATTAATTGTTGTGACGTGTACATGAACACAGGGAAGTCTTTTTGGATTTTGATCCAAGTGCTGTTTCAAGAATGAATGAGAAAAAGATAGCTGCACCAGGAAGTCCTGCCAACTCATTGCTATCAGAGCTCAGGTTGCGATCCATAATTGAAAATGCACGTCAGATGTGCAAGGTAAATACACTGATATCTTTATATTCTAATCTTATGTATAGCATGTTTAGAAGTTGCAATTTTGGTTCCTTTGTCAATTTTTTTTTCTTTGTTTCTGAATGAAAAGATTCTTGCTGAAGTGAATCAACCTATAAACTTTTTTTCAAACTTTTCTGCTACCTAACCGTGGAAAATGTTGAGAAAAACGAAATAAACCTGCTTCCTGACCCCACATATGTATTATAAATAGAAGAAGACTTGATTAAAAAAAAAAAAAAAAATTCTCCATTCAACTTGCTTTAAGAGATGGATATTATAAATTTTTCTTCTAACTATCAAACATGTAAGTTGTCTTTAACTTCATTTTTTCCAAATTGTAATACAGGTAATTGAAGAGTTTGGTTCCTTTGACACATTTATTTGGAACTTTGTGAACCATAAGCCTATAGTCAGCCAATTCAGGTACCCACGCCAGGTACCTGTCAAATCTCCAAAAGCAGAAGTCATGAGCAAAGATCTTGTAAGGAGAGGATTCAGGAGTGTGGGACCAACAGTCATCTATACTTTCATGCAAGTGGCAGGGCTAACAAATGACCACCTTATCAGTTGCTTCAGATTCAAGGAGTGCACCTCCAACGCAGAAGCAGTGAGTAAAGAAAGCTCCCTCAACTCTAAGGTCCAAGAGAAGGCAAATGAGGAGCCAACCGAGGTGGGTCTGTTGCTAGCTGTGAACAAATTAAGCTTCACCTCTAAGTAGTACAAGGGCTTTGGTTGATGTTCATTTTGTTAATCAGATAACTGTCAGGGGAGATGGGTAGGTTGTGGAGTGTACAAAATCCATATGGATATGAATGAAATAGCCAGAAGGCAGTTGTATTTGAAAAGCAAAATGACTTTTGGCAATTCTTCAAGTTCTCATGTATTAAAATATATACTGAAATAGTCATAGTTGCACTTCGCCTACCCTTTATTTTTATTTTTTTGGATTACATCCGGGTATTCTCACAGCCGATAGCCATGAGACTAATCCCTCGCCCTGGGTCAGCGCACAAAGCGGTAAAGAGTTGGTCACCGAATGTTTTCCATTCACAAGAGTTGGGGTTCGAACTCTCAACCACTCCCTTTAGGCGTTTACCCTATATTAGGGACCAGACCAGGCCTCACTTGGAGGTTTTTTATTTTTCTCTGGCATTTTGCTTTTTTGTCTTTTATTAAGTCTTTGGTGTCATACCGTCAACTATGTCCAGCATTACCTACCTGGTCAGTGGTCATCAAGGTTCAGTGCTGGACTCATTTGAAGTATTATTCGTTGAACACCTCGGGATTGCCGACCTATATTACTTTCTACCACCCCTCTACCTAATTTCATGAAATTGGTGTTAAAATATTGCAGTGGGAAGTTCTAGGCATTTAGGCCAATTTGGCTTGTTGAAATTAATGGTTAAAATATGGCTTGTTGGGTCACAGCAAACCATAAAATTCATGGTTGAAATTGAAATGCTATTTGGCTATGAGTAACCCACATTTTGTTGCACTCTAGGTCAAGGATGCAAGAGAGATATGAGTAGACTGAATCTTGAAAGATTAATCTCACTCTCTCACTAGGAAGCCTCAAGATCACACTTAAACCCCTTTAAATCCAAAACAACTTATACTATATGTAATTATATATCATTCAAAACCTCAATAAGGCCATCCTGAGGGGTATGCTTATTGCTTAATGAACTGTTGCCTAAGTAATTTTCGGTTTAATTAAAATATGCGTAGCACAGCGCAGATAGTTTAGTGAAACTCCCTATTATTATGTTAGCAGAATCTGTTTTCAACAAACGGCCTATTTCGATTGTGTGACGTGCATATATTCTAAACTGGATTTAAATAAGTAAAAAATTGTATTTCAATAATTCAGTTTACCATTTTTAAGTATTAAATACGATGCTTTGTAGGAGTTATATGATCAATCGATACGAGTATAAAACTAAATCAATTTTATAACTTCAAAATTCAATTATGAGGACTTGCTGCTCAAAATCAAAATACCAATCTTTGAATTGAAAACTCCCATCATGCAGATACCTTTTTTGATTCTTCTATGTTTTGAGTTATATTTCCTCACTTACAATACTTGAATGATGTATAATATAATTTCTAAAATGAAAAATCTAAATCTAGGAGACTGAGTCTGTGTATTAAACATTGAGAAGTAGGTTGGCTTTCCAGAGAGACAGTAGTGAGGAAGACAAAGGAGAAATTGTCTTTGCCATTAGAGCTGCCCCACTTGAAAGGAATTTTTTTTCTGAGAATTTTGCAAGAATTTATTTGGAAATGTGATTTGAGATATCCCAGTTATTTTGTCCCAAAAAAACGCTTGCTAGATCTTTACCATGAAGCAGGCTGAACTCAGCTTGATTGGCTATAGTTTAATCAGCTCAACATGGTATCCTTAGTGGAACTTTATTTCCACTTAAAGGATCAAATTGAGAAAATATGTCCCAATTTTCTATGCTGTATTTACATAGAAATCCTGTGGTCTAAAAATGATCCATTCTATGGAATACTATACCAAATTTCCATCTAATTCTTGTGCGACAGTCTTCCTGAGATGGCGGCAACAAGTGCTGCTCTGAAATTAGGATCCATGGTTAAAGAAGTAGCCATCTGTTCCACCAAAACCTGCGGTACATCAGGTGAAACTGTTTTTGGTTTTGTATCCTTGACATCGTTGCTGCACTTAGATTTTGTCATGTCAAGGGTAACTGTTGGTGTGGAAGAGCTGAGAGATGCTGAACAAGGTACTGACCCAAGGGTCACACTACGGCCAGAACCTGAAGTTGCCTCAATTTGAGAAGGGTTGGGATGATTGTGCTCCCCTTCATAAGTTGCAACCAGGACAGATTGATCATCCACACTTCTTTGCACCTGAATAACCAAATCAAACTTAGTTTGAGGTCCAGCTCCATATAATGAATGGCATTAATTTGAATAACCAGTTCCTAGTTAGCACTGATCTTACCTTCTTTTTCACAGGGCAACTTGGAGCAAAAGAGCACTTGAAATATGCTCTTGGACAAGGGTTATCCCTGGTCACCTTTTGTCCATACTTCCTCCATTGGTATCCATCTTTAACAATCTGAAAGCACATACAATGAAAAGCATGTCAAACAATTAACCTAAGAGTGAATGAATGGTAGGAGCCTAGGAGATTAAAGAGTCTTCTTACAAGGCTTGTATCAGATGCTTCAGTCCTGAGATAAGCTCTTGAAATTTTTGCTTTGATGGTTTCTTCCCTCGGTTTCTTGCATGATTCTTCATCAGTCGAGCTGCTCTCTGAGTTTCCATTGTTAATTCCCATCAGGTTGCTATTATTGTTATTGCTGCTTTCAGACTTCCTTTTCTTTGATGATGTGCTGAGCTCCTTTTCAGGATTTTTCTTCATATATTCCATCAAGTGGCTCCGCAATGTGTTGTAATTCTCACACATCACTGAGAGCATTTCGGCCAACTTCTTGTTTTCTGCTGTCACCCTCTTCACTTCCTTCTCTAAGTCACCACCAGTGGACTGAAATGGCAGCAATAGCATATATATAGGATTAGCCAAAAGGCCCCCATATCTAGTATCCATAATGGACTAAAGAACAAGACAATCATTCAAGCAATTATATGTTCTACAATCTGACAAATCAAATGATCACAACTAAAAAAAAATAAAGAAACAATTGGCTCAACCAACCTCTTCTTTCACAGAAAACTTTGTCATCCCCAATGAGAAAAGCTTGCTTTCCACCTCCTTCTTCTGAAATCAAAAGCACACAACAATGAATAACTCATCATATCAAACAATAATATTCTCACTCTCACTCGGCAAAGCATTTCACATAATTAGAGCTTCTGGAAATGCATGCAAGAATGATATATATATATATATTATTCGATGGTTTATACTTACAGGAACTTCTTCATGAACTCTGTAGGAATTAATGTTAAGATCCAAGGAAGTGTTAATCCATGTTGAACAATCCATGACTAGCTGCCAAATGAATTCAAACAAGTAGAGAACTTTCTTTCTAGTTTTGTATGAAGCAAAACCCAAATGAAGTTGAGATAAAAGCCTAAGACTTTAAGAAATTGGGAGGGAACAAAGTGAGATAAAACATATATATAGAGGTAGGTAGTAGCACTTCACGAACTCAAGTTGAGGAAGGAAACTGAGTGGAAAGAGAGACAAGACACATGGGGAAATATATCCCACTTGCATAAACAAACAAAGAGCTGGCATGCACGAATATTATTCTTAACAATGAAGCCGGTCAAGGTCTTATAATATATTTTATTTTATTTTATTTTTTGTTTATTTCTATACTTGATAAGAAGAACGTGTCCATCTATCTACATGTATTATTATTTAAAAGAAAAAGGTCGGGAATAGAATATACGACGGTGAATTCTTGTTGCAAGAAAACGGTGGAAATTAAATTTCAAAGTCAAATCACACCTCTCCATCAAATAAATAATAAGAAAAGTATTTCTTCGATCACTTAAGATGATTTTATCTCTAGTAAGCTCAAAACAATGTTGTTTTGAGATTATAAGATTAAAAAATTATAATAATAAATATTAATATAACTCTGCAATAAATTAGAATTATAAAAATACATTGATTTTCACCACAAAATAATATCGTTTTGGACTCGCTGAAGATAATTTATCTCCGTTCACTTGAGAAATCTTTTGCCCATAAATAATAGTAATAACTTGTGAATTCAAATGGGCTCATGTCTCACCTTACAAGATTATTATGATAATTGCATACTTTTGTATAAATTTAAAATTTTTACATACAAGTATTAGTTAATATTTAAAAAAAAAAAAATTGTACATGTAAATAAACAATTTCTCTTTTCATCATAGTATGATAAAATAAAAAGTTAGTATAATATTAGGAGCGGATAGAATCTAGAAGTTGCATATTGACCGAAGCCATCTTGTCGATCGCCCATACTTTACTTTTACAAATAAATATACAAAATTACAAAGTAGTGGGGTTTGTGTACGTGGTCCCCCTTTTTCTTTGTTTTCACGTTTACTATTTCAAACATTTTCCACGTTGCATGTATTATTTAATTACACTTATTTTTCAATTAGCAGACTTGGTTTCTTTACTTTTTATCTTCTACGCGTCGCGCACACACTTTTGCCACACATACTTTTTTGTCCTATTAAAAATAAGTATTATTCGTATATCATATTTTTATATTTTTCCTTTATACCTTTTTCTTTTAGAAAGATTAACTAGTAAATTAACTTTTTTGCAAAAGAATAAAAATTATGCTGTGTGCCAATACTTAATTAATTAATTAGGTGCAATATATTCAAACAAAAACAAGATAGAGAGACAAATGAATTACTAATTTCTTTCTCTCTCTTTTGTAAAACGGGGTATAAAGGGAGAATTATAAAAATGTAGTGTGTATATAATATATTTTTATCATAATATCAACAACAATTTATTATCATAAATCAAACCCAATCTCATACTAAGGGAGCATTTAGTACATGAATTTTTTTCATATTCCCGAAAAGCTTATATTGGAAATCTTATTTACCCACGTTTGATATAAGGATTATGAAAATTTTCACGAAAATTGATTTTCTCAGGATTCCAATTTGTAAAGCTTTAATGCATACTTTCCCAACAAAAACTACAACCGGGTGAAAAAATTTCACAAAATTTATAGGACTAAAATATCCTTGTCTGGAACACCTCGCACAGAACCCTAGGATGTCTTGGACATAACACCTTGTATAGAAGAGTCTATGGCAAAAAGGGCACTCAGACTCCCTAATATCTTCCCTTCATTGTAATTAAGCAGCATAGCAAACGATCTTTAAAAGGGCAATAGAATTTTGAAATTGTAAGCAAAAGAGCCTTACACAGTGTGTCATCCCACCTATCAAGCACGTCTTTTGGAAGCATGTTCACCACATCTTCCTTCTCATTCTATGCCCTAACTCAACAAAAAAAAAAAGTTCCTCTTGGAAGTGTTAGAAATCAATAATTACACAAATCAGAAAAAAATAAGAGAAAAGGAAAAGAGATTGACACTGTGATCTACCCTAATTCACCCAAAGTAGGCTACGTCTAGCTTGTTTGTACTATATCCACCTCACTGTCACTCGTTACAAGTCACTCGATTTACAAGAAAAGGTAAATAGGATTTAGAAAACCCTAACAACATCTATTCATAGGCCCAAGCCCGAACTACTAAGAAAAAAAATAAGATTATAATAAGTCAGATGCATACAACAGTACCAAGCCTTTACTTGGGTTCTTAGCCAAGAAAATGATGCTCTGACTATCACACATAACTGTCACCTCTGCTTGTGCAAAGCTAAGCTCTTTGCACAACCTCTGCAACCAAATAGCTTCCTTGACAACATGTGTCAAGGCCATGTACTCAGCCTCTGTAGTAGATAAAGCAACCGTGCTTTGCCTCTTACTCATCCAACTAATAGCTCAACTAAGCGGGACCTCAGTTGCCTTTCTACTGACCTCGTCAATAAGGGCCCTCATCAATATGCGAAGTATGAGCTATACCCAATATTCTCTCACTTGATGAATGCTTTGCATGTTTCTTCAATCCCAATGCAACTGTACACCATTCAAACTTCTCTGAAGTCACTGTTTGGGTCAGAAAATCAGCATTGTTGACCTTTGTGTCAACCTTCTCCAACAATACAACCTTATCTTCAACCTTCTCTCCGATAAAATGGTATTGTATGTCGATATGCTTGGTCCTTGCATGGAAACCTGGGTTCTTAGTCAAGAAAATGGTGCTCTAACGATCACACCCAACTGTCACTTCTGCTTGTGCAAAGCCAAGCTCTTTGCACAACCTCCGCAACCAAACAGCCTCCTTGACAACATGTGTCAAGGCCATGTACTCAGCCTCTGCAGTAGATAAAGTAATCGTGTTCTGCCTCTTACTCATCCAACTGGTAGCTCAACCGAGCGGGACCCCGGTTGTCTTTCTATTCCGTCAATAAGAGCTCTCATCAATATGCGAAGTATGAGTCATACCCAACAAGAAGCATTGACATTCAATCATCAGGCTCCAACACACTGTTGCAGTTCAAACCAGGGCACGAAACAACTGTTATGCCTTCTTGAATCTTTGTGGCCACTTGTTTAATGACACACTCAGAACATAAAGAATGGGCACATGTTTGGTTCCTGAACATCTCGTCATTCCCTTTGGCTTCTACACAAATCTGAAAAATTATGAGTGAGGAATTCCCTATTTCTTCACTCACGAACTCTATATGATCTGTTTTTGGGTCAATGTTAACCTCATGTCAAGACGATTTTTCATTACCCTAGTCATTTGTGAGTTTCGACGATAATGGTTTCTTTATCGAATTTTGTTTTTTGTGAATGTTGATTTTGTTGTCTGATCGATTATGTAAATATTTTATTTTAATTTTGAATTGGAAAAGTTTCGAATGAAAATAATGAGTAAAGTTAGTTTTGTAAAATCGCCCTACATTCCTAGCAATATTTGGCAATAACCAAATATAGAAGTAGAAAACTTGAGCAACATTTCAGGTAATATTTTGGCATACCAAACAATTTTTTGCTAATATTCCCGAAAAATTAACTTTTCTAACATATTCTTGGGAATCATGATTCCCAATAACAAAAAAAAGTTATCCCCTACCAAACGCCCCCTAGGGGTGCGTTAAGCAAATCATCCTGTATTCCCTTAATGACTAAATTTTTAGTATTCTGCCAACAAAGGTGGACACAGTTACCTAAGAGTTTGGATCATACCCCTCAAGGGTGTGGATTTGAACTCTTATAACCGATGTGAGAACTTTGTTGGTAGGTAATATATAATTCCTTTCGAAAATTCTCAATAAGGTTGAGGGGTCGTCCCTAACCCTAGTTGGATACCAGTGTCTAACCCCGCTTAAATTTTTATGTATCCAAAAAATAATAATTCAATATTCTTGTGATAAATGTTGTTCTACTAAAATTAGAAATAAGATAATGAATAAGGATTGGCAAATGTGATGGGATTTTAAGTAAGCCGTAATTTGTGTTCGATTTTTAAATTTATTTTTTATAAACATAACTCTATCATAAATCAACAATGAGATTGATACTTTTTCTGACTTTAAAAATTTATCAACTATTAAAAAATGACTAAAGTTCCAATCTTACGAAACATAGTTGTTGGAAAACCTCTTAATAAGTAATCAGTCATGACAATGTCTGATGGATTAGTTTTACAATAACATATATTGAAACATTCTAAAAAAACAAAAAATAAAAAGCGCAAAACTTTATTTAGCTGGAAAAAAAAATCATTGGGAGCAGTTTTTTTTTTCGCTTAAAAAGTCATATAAAGGGTACTAAGCTTACATCTAAATTATTAATTTAACTAATTAATCTTATTGTATGTTTAGAAATAAATTTTTTTCTACCAAAAAGAAAAAGATTTATTTTCTATTAATTCAAATATATGATTTCTTCAACCCAACGAATTGACTTAGTTTTTAAGAAGGTATCCTCATTATATATGTTTGAGTATTAAAATTGATTAAGAACCTTGAATTAGTATTTAGAAAGACTTTTTTTTTTCTTTTCCAAAAAAATAATAATAAAAAAATTATTCTTCTAAATGCATTAGGTCAATATGAAGGGTGCATCGCTTTAAAACCGTTGGAGAGAAATCTTCTTAATTAACACAAAGCTGACCTGAAAATGAATGATTTCTTCCTTATTTTTCTCCGTGGTACGTGCTAATTAACTCCTATCCGTTGATGCTTCATTTAGGGCTGTTTTTATGGCCTTGTTAAAAAAAGTTTTTTTATACCTTATTTATTTCACAAGTGTTTTTTTAACAAAAATTAAATTATTTGATTTTTAAAAAAAATATTTGGTTTTTTTTAAAAAAAAAAATTAGCTTTTAACTTCTGTTTTTTTAAAAGCTAATTTTTTTAGCTTTCAAATAAATAAGTTTTTACCTTTTTGTAATTTATGCTTTTTTTTTAAAGTAAATATCAAAACGCACATTGTAATGAAAAGTGCTTTTTTTATGATAAAAAAAAGTAATTTTTGGAGAAAAAAATCTATCCAAACGGACCTTCTACTGAAAATAAATTATCTGCATAGATACATTAAACCCTATAATAGAATAAAGATCAATCAACATATTTAATGTAGGATTAATGTGGATCTAAAGTTTCGGCTAAAGTAATTGCTATTTATCAAATATATAATATTAGATGACATGGACCCCAAAAAATATATTTTTTTAGGTAACCTGGACGATCCTCTACGCAGTTAACGACTTCCCGACGAAAATTCAAGCAATGAATTAGAAATCGTAAACTCCGCCATATAAAGTTCGCCGAATCTTAATTCTCTAGGATCCAAGGGGAGAACTGCACTTAATTTGCTCTTGCCTTTTCTTTCTTTCTTTCTTTTTTTCTGTCGTTCCTTCCAGTTTTCTTTTTCTTGTTCTTTAATTTTGTCCACTTTTTTCTTTAGTGCATGAAGTTGAACAAGCGAGATTATCCAAAAGTGTTAACTTCAGTTTTTGTATACAAGCAATGAAAGGAAATTAATAAATTCGTAAAGTTCGTGCTAAAAATTCCGTCATACTTCGGATTTTCCTTACTTAAAACAGACTTATTACTTAATTAGTGAATGAGTCAAGTGACTAGTAATTGATTAAATAAAAAAAAACGTTAAAGACAATATTACATCAGAGTACTTTATACTCTCAATTTAGGTCATTGATGTCATTTAATATATATATATATATATATATATATATATATATATATATATATAATAATAATTATTTTATATTGGTATTAACAATGTTCATCAACCGATCCAAACTGATTCAAATCTCGGTGACCGAACCGAAAAATCGATAAAAAATCGAAAATTTTTAATTGGATTGGATCGGTTTTTAGATGGGTTGATGAAAACCGATCCAATCCAAACCGATCCAATATATTAATTCCCCTCTACCTACTTGGGTCTTTCCCTAATCGTAGTCTAAAAATTTCTAAACTCAAGACTCATTAATCCATCAACTAAACCCAAGAAAAAAATCTAATCGCATCTCATCAACAAAGTTTTATCTTTGAAGAGCTTCGTATCTCATTCTCCACAAAAAAAACTATATTATAGTTTACTAATGCTTTTGTATTTAAAAAAAAAATTACAAAGTCAATATATACAAAAGATGTTATTTGCACAATAATCATGAAATAAATTTTAGGATTTTCAAAAAACCGATCCAATCCAAACCGAAAAAAATTGGATTGGATCAGATCGGATTTGAAAAAATATACAAATCGAATGGATGATTATATGATCAAACTGAAGTGATTGGATCACATGATTTTTACTTCCAAAACCGATCCAATCCAGACCGCGAACACCTCTAATTGGTATAAGTTATATTTTTAATTTTATCATAAATTCGACTTATACTTGACAATTTTAATTTTTAAATTATATTAGATATTAGTGAATCAATGTCAAAAAAATATTAAAAAAATCATTCTTATAAAAAAAAAACTTGTCTTATATATATATATATATACACTTGTCTTTTATATTCTTAAAAAAATTTATTATATACTTGCATGCAGGTTGTTGTAACGTCGGCCACTGCAATTATTATGGGCAAGAAAAAGTTAAGAGAATGAATCTCACACAAAAGTCAAACACCGACGGATGTGGGAAATGTGGCGTGGCTAAGTGGTGTTAGATTATCCCCACTGTTGACCGTATTTTTTGGTAAGCCTAGGGGAAAAATTCGTTTGGGCTGATAGCTGAGATCTATTTTGTGCAGTGAGCTTTTATTATCTCTAATCAGATTCCTTTAATAAAATAATTAATATGCATCTACATAAGTGAGAGAACAAGATTCTAAAAAGATATGTGATTTTTTATTTAATTTTTCACTGTACATAAAAGCATTAAATATCAGTGCACATAATTAACATATCTGTACTATAGTGTACCTAAATATTTAATGGGTAGTGAAAGAGCACCAGTTCTCAAGAGTTTTATCATCTTATCCATTAGATAATCTAAGATCGATATATCATTATTATAGTTATTATATTGCTGGCCCAGAGCCTCAATGTATTCGATATCTATAATTTTGTTTAATTTTTATGCCAAGTAGTAGCGAAGGTATTCGTTTTCTGTATCAGACACAAGATTTTTAACCATAGTTATTGAAATCAGACAGACGCGGCTGGGTCGACCCGAGAACCAGTAAATCGGTCATATAACCGGTCCGGTTGAAGCAACGGACTGGTCATGCATCAGAATCGGTGCGACCCGGTCGGTTTTTATGAAGACCGGTGACCCGACCCGGTCCCAAAAAAAAATTCCAAATTTTTATTTTTTTCAAAATAAATCATAATAGTCATACTTGAATATTTTTTTGCTTATTGACTTACATAAGTTATGTACCTACAACACTAATATTATCTCAATTATGTACTATACATAAAAGTTTGAATTAATTTATAGTTAGAAATATCGTTTTACGAACCTAAAGCCTCGTATCACGATCATTATATTTTTGTTTGCTTTTTTATTTGATAATAATATGTGATTTATTATCTTTTGTATTAAAATATTTGAAATTTTTATTAATTTTTTTTTAGATATTTGAGTATGTTTATAATTTTTTAATATAAATTATAAAATTATAAAATTATATATAATTATCGGATCATGCGATTGAACCAATGACCTAGTGACCCGGTACCTCGATCGGGTCAATGACCCAATCGGTTTTAATAACATTGTTTTTAACCATTATCCATGTACAAATGTGTTAATTTGATATTGTGAATAGTGATTGAATCCTGATGTTGTCAAAGCACTGCTGTTTGTATCTCATAGATAACTCTTTACAAACTTGTTTATTGAGTTATCTTATTTTATGTCGTATCTTTAACATCATAATATAATCAATTTGACATGCATCAGCTAGCTCACTTCTATTGTAATAAGTAAACGCACATGTTTCACTGGCGCAGAACTTAAAAATCTCTTTGAATAAAACATTTTCACTGACTAGTAGTAACTTGTAAGGGGAAGAAAAAGAAAAGGATACAGTGAAATTCAATATAATAATATTTTATTCTTTTGTAATTCAATTAACTAAAAAAAATTGGTTTAAAAGAAAATTTGTACGAATAGAGTGCCACGTATAATCTCTTAAATATTAATAATGAATAGCAAGGAAGGAGTTAACAAATTATAGTATTTAAAATAAGGAAAATAATTTTCAAAGTTATTTCATGTAGTAAAAATAAAATACAAATAAGACCTATAGGTAAGAGGAAAGAGAAAAAAAAAAGAGGTGAGATTCATCTCTCTTTATGTATGTAAAAAATTTATTTATATACTAGAAAAAACTTGTATAGCGACAGAATTGTTATGAAAATTTCGTCGCTAATTTCATCATTGTTATTACTTTTCGTAGCAAATTCTTTCGAAAATGATTTTGCGAGGGAATTTGCGACAGAAAGTAGTAGCGAAGATGAAATTAACAATAGAATTTCCATAATAATTCTGTTGCTATACAAGTTTTTTTAGTAGTATCTCATATAAAATGATATAAATATAGGATTTAATGTTTCTAAAGTGAATGTAGATAAGTTATCTATATTCGCTCCCAATACGACGTCGTTTTGGGTTGAAAAATTAAAAAATTATAATGAAAAGACTATTATAACCCTGAAATAAATTATAATTACAAAAATACCTTAATTTTCGTCTCAAAATGACGTCGTTTTGGGCTCACTGTAAATAAGTTATCTACATTCACCGTAGAAAAAGCGAACCCATAAATATAACCCGTAAAATGATAAAAGAGTAAATACCATTTTTGGTCCCTAACAAAAAACACGGTCCCCACTTTAGTCCCTTACAAAAATAAATTAGTCAGTTAGTCTCTAACAAATTCAAAGTGAACCCATTTTAGTCTTTTTGAGGGACTAATATGGGTCTTTTTTGAATTTGTGAGGGACCATGATTTCAACTAAATGGGTCCACTTTGAATTTGTTAGGGACTAACTGACTAATTTATTTTTGTAAGAAACTAAAGTGGGGATCGTATTTTTTATTAGAGACCAAAAAAGATATTTACTCGTGATAAAAATATAACCCTTAAAAGAAATGTGCTTTGCAAATTAGGAAAGACTTTGATTTTGACAAAATGCACAGATAATACAAAAGAGCTAATAGGATAGATTCAGAGACCTAATGGAAGAATATTATCCAAAAGAGAGAGAGAGACCTAATGGAAGAAAGTACATGAAGTGAGACCCACTGATGGACCATGACCAAATTAATCAAACACTCCGTGGCCAAAAAGCTAGCTACTAATTCTCTACGTATTCAGCTAATTGGTCAATCCATTGAATTAAACCCGGAAAAACAAAACCAGAATTTTCTTAAGGCATGTTCACATGGATGGACGGGTCTTCCCTCATGTCCACATCCAATTAATTATAGCACCCAATTATGGACAATTTAGCCTTTGAATTCAATTTTTTGTGGTCTCAGTTCTCATCACATGCCTAAGAAAAAGAAATGGATTGGTTCAAGTTCAACCACAAGGCATTTCTTATTTGGGTTTAATTTTTATGCAGTTGCTACAGAAAAATTTATTTGTTATTTTCATAAAAAAAATAAAATGAATGGGTCCCAAAAAAAAGAAGAGTGAATCCCTTACAATACATGTATCAAGAAATTTGCTTATGTACTTTGAGAAATACAAAGTGTGTCACAAATAAAAACTTCTAGAACACCTGCTGAAATATTTTTCCTTTCTTAATTTGTTTGTATTGGAGGAGAGGCGCATTAAGTGCTCAAGTGCTGGACTATTTAGACCACAAAACCTGACAAAAACTGGTGGGTGTTTTTGACTCTTTTGTGGTTTGGTTTCAATCACAAATTGGGATTTCATTGGTTTAGGCAAATAGGTAGAGAGAGAAAGAGTGTGGCTTTTTCATTTTCAACTCAAGGGTATCGAGAAGTAAAAAAGAACAAAAACAATGGGAAGGAGCTGAGGAACGAACACACATTATTTGACTTAAGAACGACTTTGTAGATTCTTCAGTGATTTTGTCGACTTGTGTCGGCTTTTCATTCCCCCACTTTTTTATTTTTTATTTAGGAAAGTAAGCTTTTCATTCCCTGAAAAAGATCTAAATGCGTAACACATGCATAGCCGCGTCACGATTAATGAGTTCTTCTGACGGGGACAGTGACCAATGTTGACACGCTTTGGCAAACAAATTACTAGAATGTTATGTCAACAGTAAATTTTGTCAAACTGCCACGTGACATAATTCGCTACACAGTGTAACGAAGTATGCATGCAAGTAATTCGCTATACAATGTAGCGAAATATGCCACGTCAGAACCAAAAAGTGCCATGTGTCAAAATTGTTGAAATTCGCTACCCTATGAAGCAAATTTCAACAATTCTGACACATGATACTTTTTGGTTCTGTGTATTCTGACGTGGCATATTTCGCTACACTGTGTAGCGAATACTTGCATACATAATTCGCTAGACTGTGTAGCGAATTATGCCGCGTGGCAGTTTGGAAAATTTTACTATTCGCGTAACATTCTGATAATTTTTTTGCCAAAACGTGACATTTTAGTCACTGTCCCTCTTCTCAGTCTGCGTCCTAACTGTAGATTATCTTAATCCCTTGTATTTGGAATACCATAATTTCAAGAAAGTTGAATGATATAGAATCCAAGATTCATTGTTGTTTACTTTTACATGCTTATTAGTTATTTTACTTATGGAGGAACAATCAGCCAAGCACCTCGCACAACCATCAAGGGGTATTAAACTCAACACAAAAAAACCATCTTGAACTGAACAATAGAGGCAAAAAAAAGGTAATTTACTCTTTTTATAGATTAATGAGAATAAAACTTTATTTTTTCATAATTAAAAAAGAAAAATAACTTGAGTATCTCTAAAAAAACAAATCCGTATAATTTACTCTTTTATTTAAGATGAGTTAAAGGCAAAAAAATTTCAAAATTGTATTTTTAATAATTAATTACGAATACATTTACAACTAAATATGAATGTATTGCGTTCAGTCACGTCCAGAATTGGACGTGGCCACTCATGCCCAGCACCAGGCATGTTCCATGAGATGGGTCCACATCTGGAATATCAGCATGATTAGGTCCCCCTATAGTTTACCTCGACGAATCTAAACGTTTTAATCTTATTCTCGTTCCACACGGTATGTAAAACGTGGGTGCGTTGTATCTTCCTTCGAAGTACCTCCCACTTATATGGTCCAAAAAAGACATGTGTAGTGGGAAGGCTCGGGCTCGGGCTCGGATGTAGACCGCGGAGACTCGGATGAAGACGAATCAGTTATAATAGAATACTATTAAAAAGTACAAATTGATTGTTGTAATTAATTTAATTTAAAATAATTTAATTGCCTATTCCAACATTTAAAACACAAAAAATTAAAATTTATTTTTTATTACAATTATGTTAAATCACTATTACAAAAACAATTATTACAATTTTATTTTTATTTAAAATAAACTAAAATTTATAATTCTCTATAATTATTTTTAGTCACTAATCATACTTCACGTCGTCACTAATAATTTTCTAAGTCAAACCAGTTAGGCGTGAGTGGTCACGCCTGGTGTTGGGCGTAAGTGGTCACACCCAATTCTGAGCGTGATTGAGTGTAATATATTCGTATTTAGTTATAAACAGTTGAGTATTCATAATTATTTATTAAAAATACAATATTTAAATTTTTTTGCCGAGTTCTAAATCCTTTGCTCTCGTATATATAATTTTAGAAATTCCATCTTTTAATAGCTTGTTTATTTTAGATTAATTTGACACAAACAGAATAGTTTAACTTTCCAAAACACTTTTGTAGATAACTAAGTTTTCGTTTCTTCAGTCAAACTTCCGTTTGAAGCCTTTGACCTGTTAAAAACAAACAAGTTGCATGTCAATTTCGTTTGTAATAAAAATTAAAAAGTTTATATAATAAAAGGTTGTTCTCATTCAAAGGATAAGATATGCTATAAATTTTAGTGAGTATTGACAATAATATTTACAAATAAGTTATTAATAAAAAATCATCTGCATTAAAAATCAAATTTAAAACTTTTATATGGCCATACGAGTTGAGTCAAACCTCATTTTCTACATGAATAAGGGTCATTGCAAAGTGATGCCATGCATGAGATAAGCATATTCAACGCCATCTTCGGTAATGCCCTACATATTATTATTATTATTATTGTCCATACTAATCACGAGTTCATGCCGGCTTCTCTTAATTTGTCAATTTCATTTTTGGTACCTTCTATTTTTTACCCTTTTCTAACTAATTAAGATCGGGTTAAGCTTATCTTGTTTGCCGCCATACCCAAAATTAATTGAATCAATCCGTGACCAATTTTATCAAGTCTTTACGTTGTTGATGTGGATTAATTTAGTAAATATTGTCTTCAAGTGCTGCCCGGATATATACATTTATTCTATTGGGTTTGTATTTTGCTTTTTATGATATGTTTATTTTAATTAACTCCACTTCTTTAGACTTTAATTATGAATAATTAATGTAAAACTCGTTTTATTAAAGATTCTCACCGCATTCCTTATATTTTAAATAGGTAGTGTAGATGACCAAATATTGATTAGATTAAATGGGTAACTAAATGTTTCTTACATCTGCATCCAAGAAACGTTTTCATCATGGATAACCAAGAAAAAATATTGAGCTACCCAAAAAATTTAAATTGTTAGGTGAGGAGTCAATAATACTTTTATATCTCAAACAATTGGAGATGTGAAATAAAGTCCAAATAATTATTTATTTTTATTTGGTTTCAGAGAAGAAGATTAAAAAATACGCCCAACTCTTATGTTGCGATCTGCTACTTATGTGGGGCAAATTATTAACAATATTCTACCTGCTAATTATGGTTTTATTGTTATTATTTTAGATGGTGTACATAGGTTTTATCTAATTCAATTACTCCAGCCGAAGAAGGAACAGTACATTGACTTATACGCACGTGGGCTTTAAGCGCAACACGTCACAATATTCACGTGTGGTCTTGGGCTCGACTTCACTTGGTTCATTCCTTCTCGCGGTCGTTCATCTAAAAACGTGTAAAACTGGTTATCATTTAAAAATATATTAACGGAAAAAATTCATTTTTCCTTTTAATATTTTAATCGATTCATCGCTTCGTGACTAGTTTAATTCTGGACAAGAGTTACAATTTTTGCAAGTGCACCGATCGTACAAGTAATATAGTGTAAAAGAGTGGGGTTGTGTCATTCTCACAAAGACTGATTGACCAAGCAATAACTTATTTATGCGATTAAAGTTGGATCGATCTATAAAATGGATTTGTTGAGAATATTAATTTAATTTGTAAAACAGAATTTTTAAAGAATTTTTTTTTATTTTTAATGTTAAGAACCAAGAACACTATCAAGAATATTAATGAAGAACACGAAAAAAATAGTTTTAACTTTAATTAATGACGAGCGTAGTTAGAGATTCGACTTCCTCAATAGTTCTCTAACGAGTCTAACTCTCATGCAATTAACATTCGCAATCAATTATTGACAATCATTTCTAATTTAACTAAATCCCCCATCTCTTAGTGGTTTCAGTTTTTTACTCTATTCCAAGGCTCTAATCCCTTAGGACCTTTTTTTAAAGTAAGCTTTAAGGTCAAGAATTATATATCATAGAGTTTATAAGACTATTTCTAGAACATACAAACTATAGCAATTAACCAATTAGAATCAAGCAAACAATATTCCTATTGACATGCAAGATTTCAATGCCTATTCAAGATTGATCAGATCATAAACAAGACTAGGAATTTAAAACAGATTAATTGCATAATTGAAACATGAACATTAATTACAAGAAAGATTAAACAGCGTTCAGGAACTCATTAGTTCTGTCCTAACTACATAAACTAAATTAGCCTAGCATATTCGTGGAAACTAAAGCAAAAGATGAAAAGTAAAGAGAGTTCATGATAAAACTTGATTAATGATGATCAATGATGAAGCCTTGATGTTATCCTCCTTCTTCTCCTATTCAAAAGCTCTTCTTCTTGCTCCCCCTAGGTTGTTCTTTTTAATGTTAATATCCATGGACCTCCATTTACGACGTTGCTCACTCAGTTGCTTGCTCGTTTGAGCAAACTAGAGAGGTAAATTAGATATCTCGCTTAATTTCTCGCTCGTTCGAGCAAATTGGCGAGGTAAATTAGATATATCTCGCTCAATTTCTCGCTCGTTCGAGCAAACTGGCGAGGTAATTTTATCAACTTGCTCAATTGCTCGTTGTTCAGGTAATTTTATCAGTTCTCTCAATTGCTTGCTCGTTCGAGCAAGTGAACGAGCATATAATAATATTGGTTTTTCTTTAATTCTTCAATTCTTCTTGAATTTTATATCTGCTAACTTCAATAATTCTTCATAATTATAATTTATCATATTAAACCTGAAAATAACACAAAACGAAGTCAGAATCATATTCAAATATTAAAACTCTAATTCTTTTGCATTTAATTAATTTACACTATGTTCTTGACCATTTTTAACATTATTTAGCATATCTTTGATGCTAGAAACATAATGTATTTACTTATCAGCGAGTCTTGAAATTAAGGCTTTAAATTCCTCCACTATTTTGTGTCATTTAGATGAAATGACAAGAATGTAAAAAATCATTAATTATGCACCAAAATGACGTCGTTTCATCTAAAATAACACAAAATTATATCATTTACAATGACAAACATTTTTCTCATTAATTAAAGGGTTTGTTTTTTCTGATGTTACTTTAGATAAATTTATCTAATGTTCATCAAAACGACGTCGTTTTAGGACGGAAATCATGGTATTTTTGTAATTTTAATTTATTTTAGGGTTATAATAGTCTTTATCACTCTAATTTTTTAATTTTTCAACTCCAAAACGACGTCGTTTCGATGAACATTAGATAAAGTTATCTAAAGTAACATCGGAAACTTTTTTCCCTTAATTAAATAATAATATAAGAATAGTTTTTCATGTTGCATGAGACAAAATTATCCATACACATACAAAAAAGTGAGTAAGACTCACTTATTTTCTTTCTCTCTTTTCTCCTTAGTGGATCTCATAATTTTTTTTTATTTGGATTGGTTTACTTTCATTTGAAGTGATTCCTATTAAAAAAAATTTGTTTGGTTTGATTTTTATTTTTTTTCTTTTGAATTTGGGTCATTAAATTAATTATTAGATCAATTTGACTTGAATGAATAGGATTCTTATAAAACTCTAATTCCGCACTTTAAATTGTCCTGATTCTTTAAATTATATATTCAAGGACATCACATGCTAGTAATTGGTTAACAAATTATATATGTTTCACTTCCTAAAGGCTATAGACCGCCACAATTTGTTTTACATTTTGGCAAGTTTGGATCTCCACTATTAATTGTATTTTGTGGGGGCTTTGAACTGCCAATATATGAGAGTTGAAAGTTTAACATATATAGGATTAGAGGAGTGGGCCCCATCATTTGATTTGTTAGCCAATTACTAGCATGTAATGTCCCTGGATATATAATTAAAAGAATCAGGACAATTTAAAGTGCGGAATTAGAGTTTTATAAGAATCATATCTATTCAAGTCAAATTGATCCAATAATTAATTAATGACCCAAAGCCAAAAGAAAATAAAAATAAAAAATCAGACCACACAAGTTTTTTTAATAGGAATCACTTCAAATGAAAGTAAACAACCCAAAACACTAAAGCACAACAATAATAACAAACCAATCCAAATAATCAATATATAACTCAAAAATATAAAATATATCTTTGAAAGTTTTCATGATTCTCAACACCTAAATTTGACTTAACTACTAGAAACTATAAGATATACGAACATAGGTGCTGGAACTTGGAAGCAAAATTAGCTTTTCATCAAAATTTATAAACGTCAAATAAGCTCTTTGGCAAAGCAAGCACCAAGGACAGTTCTAAAAGGGAGACACTAGACTAAAGGCACTAAACTTGATATAGTAAGTGAGATTTATTGTAAGTTTTCTGGTGGGGAAACTTATCACCTCATCTGGAATAGAAAAGGAGTGGGTGGTGACTCTATTTCAAAGGAACTATATTATGATCAAAGGTGCCTTTATATTACTAATTTCGTCTATATGCATGTACAATCAAAAATAGATTATAAAAAAAAGTTCAATTAACTCAAAGATTCAATAAATAGTTCTACCTATTTAATTTATTGATCTTTTGATTCTGAGAATTATATCATCCCTATTTGTTTTTTATAATTTCAAATTTTATTATTATAAAACATATCCATTTCGTCTGCTTCTGCTTTGGCATTTGGTAGCTTATTTATATGCACGTTCTTCAAAAAAAAAAAAAATTGGCCTGTTTGAGCTGTTTATTTATGCCTAAGAAGCCCAACTCGGTCTAGATAGAATTTTGTCCATATCAGCAACCTATTTTATCTTATTCCGCGTATTTTTTAATGATTTTACTAATATTAAAAAATTATAAAAAAGAAAAACAGGTAGAAATTAGTTAAAAGAAAGAAAGAAAATATTTGAAATTCTATTTGTACAACAATTAAAAGAGGAGAGAATCCTTTTACATAGATGCAATAAAAGAATATTATAAACCAAAGAAGGATTGGAAATTACGGGGAGTAGCATAACAAAAGTATCTAAAATTTTCATTTGAGGAGATACACGATATCTCAATTACTTTAAGAAAAGTAAACTGTTAAACTTAGATATTTCAATCACCTTCGTAATGGAAAATTTCCCTATATAGTAAATTTCATCAAGATAAATAAGTCAATTCCATGGATCACAGATATATTATTGTCTTAAAAAGTGATTTCTTATCCCATGAAGGGCAAAAAGACATTTATAGTATGAGTATGCCTCACTGCAAGTGATGCTCATTCAAAAAAGAAATATATGAATGATTCAATATTGTGTGAACAAGAAAGAGTAGGAAAATTACAATAACAAAAACAAGAACACAAAATAAATTCATCTTAAGGCTCTGAAATCCATAGTAGTCTCTAATAATGCATCCATCACTTTACAAAATCCAAAATCAAAGGAAAAATATTGAATTTCCATAACCCAATTTAAGGGTGATTATTATCAAATGAGGACCTTAATTCTGCATGGTGTTAGGATAGCTTCACCGTTGACCTTCAAAGCAACTTCAGCTTCTTGCTTTCCGATATGAAATGAGATGTCTGACTGCAACTGCTTGCCTCTAAGATACTCTTTTCCCTATAAAACAAGAAATATTTAGCTGTCTCATGATCAGAAATGAAGAAATTGTATATAACCCTAAAATGTCTAACTTTGTACATCCATCCATGTTCAACTAGAGAGTAGCATAATGCATTTTTAATTCATGTCAGAAACTCTACTAAAGGGAGGACGATGTAAGAAATAATATATCTAACATTAGTACCTCTAGAAGGTTGTTCAATACTTTCCTTCCATCATTAAAGTATATATCTAGGGTATTTGTAAATGATTGTTTATCAAGCCGCAAGAGCTAGCCTACAAAGTTCACAAACGCTAACAGTATATGGCAGAGGAATGTTGTAAAGAATAGATATTAGTCATACCAATCTTAAGGTTATACAATAAATATCTGCCATTGTGTGAAACGTGTTATGAGTACAAGAAAGGTCATAGTTAAATTCAAGTCTGTTTTCAACTGGTTATTAGTCATACAACTAAACTGCAAGGCTATGCACTTTTAGTATTAAAATTATGTAATCAAGGATGGACAGTTATGAACTCCCAATAAATCAGGCATAAGTTTAGCTTAGTTGAGCAAAGCAATGAGCGAACAGCATCATAATGAATGATGTTGAAGGAGTTGGAACTGTTGGAATTCTTATAGAATTCAAATGTTATGAATAAGAAATTAAGTGTGAAAAGATATGTGTCTTTTCATTGTTGAATAGACATGATTTTTCATAGATGAACGTACATAACTTTTCACTACCGAATAAATACGACTTTTCACTGGCTAATAGGCATCATTCATTGTGACCGGTCATTGTTTATAAATATGGAAGGAAATTAGAAAAAATTTGAGACTTTTTTGATTTCTCTCTGGTACCAAAACTCTGTCAAAATGATTTTTGAAATCTTTTGCATTCATTCTGTGTGATTGATCAACATTCATTGTATCCGTCGGTGTTGTTTCTTCTGGTAGTGTCACCATTAAAACTGAGATAACTCATCCTGGAAGGTATTTGTCCACGAACCTTAAACACCGGTGATGGGTAAAATTGTCTTTAAGACACAGTATTCAATAATGGACTTGGGTTTGAGTTTTTACAACTTTTATGATTTCACTTATATCATCATTACTAAAAACACAAATTTTACGCTACGTACGACCAATAACAGGAACTTCGGGGGAGATGAAAGCCAAAATAGAAGAAAACAAGAGCCTAGAAACCAGAAAACACGTGTTGCAGAAAGTGAGGCCGAGTGTTTTATTCTAAAATCACTTATTCCTAAAAAAAATTCATCTTTCTTGTGAATAATTTTGGTCCAACGTCAAACTAAATATAACTAAAAAATTATATAAACTGTTTATTTTAATCCCGTGAATAATAAAAATAAAATAGATGTGGTTGTCAAAAAAATTTAATTGTGGAAAACTTATTCCTTGTGAAGTTCAAAGAAGAAGTTCCATCAATCCTATGATCCTATAAGAAATATATTTGGTGTTTGGATACAGGGTCTCTCTTAATTAATTCAGCAACATCTTTGAGAGTTGAACTATGTTATGGTCTGGATCGATACCCTGACAACCTAATCAATAGAAAGATTGGATAAAGATATCCAATCATATAATTAGGAAAGGATCAAGCGAGATAAGATTCTTATCCTCATCAGATCAAGACAAATTTCATATCAACTAGGAGATTTCATCCGCCCAAATTCAAAAGGTAATTTCTATAAATAAAAAGCTAAAGATTCGAGGTATATATCTTTAACCTAGTTGTGATTACTACCACCGTAGAGCACACACAACACCCCTCTTCAGCTATATGGTATTTACTAGTGTGTAGTGATTATTATATTGGTTGTAATCCAATCAGATATCCTTGGTCAATATCCGTGAGCACACATCATATTAGGTTCTCTAGGACCTAACAAAGTACAAATTCTGTAGACCTTATTCCTTGCTGTGAAGCTCAAGCACATATTCGTCCATCTTATACGAAATCTTGAAACAATTGCAGAACTCTTAAATTTCTAAAACACAAGAGTCAAGAGATATTAATGAAATCAATTGACAAATTAGAACATGAAACATGTTGTAAATATTGGTTATTTAATTATTATTATTTGTTGTATTGGGCCAAGCCCATTAAGTCAAGTATTAGGATTTTTCATTCTCTATAATTAGAGACCTCTTTGTACAGATTATTTACACAATTAATAATATTTTTCTAATTACCCTTTTTAAGTTGGTATCAGAGCTTGAGGATTCGATCCTCACCGCCCCCACTTTAAAGTGGAAGCACAAAAAGGTAAATCAAAGATTGAGCCTGTTGCATAATCCACGCTTCAAAGCCAAGAGGGCTCTTGCGTGAGGAGGTGTGTTGAGATATATAATCCCACATTGGTTGAAGAACAACTAATATGAAGTTTATAAGGCATCGATCACTCCCACCTTTGAGTTAACTTTTGAGTGTTCTTAACAAAACATCAACAAAGTTTATAGTTCAGCTCTCAAATATGTTTTTGACCTAAGAGAGACTCTATGCAAATAAGAAAGTTGCTGTTTAAGATTGATTAGTTACCTTTTTCTGATCTCCACTAATTGCTCAGTCCCATTAAGCAAATTTGGTTATCACTGTATGCTTTCTCCTGTACATCCCAGAAACATGACTCAGATGTCGCTCTAACCATTCCCATCATGATCATAAATCTCTACGTTCTTTCAACTATGACAGTATTCTTTTTTTTTTCTACATCATTCTTTGACTTGACTACATTTATTTATGCAAATGGACAAAAAAGAAACATGAAACGGAAACGTAATAGATTAATTAGTAATTAAGCAGCAATGTAATTGAATAAAAAAAAAACCATGCACCAGGAAATTAAACGTATTGGTGTCTTATCTTCGAAGAAAATTTGAAAAATTCATTGTGATTAAATAAGAGAGATGTTCTTACTACTAAAGAAATTTATTATCAACCTACTACCTATTTAATCACCATTAGATAAAAGAGAGAATGTTAAAATATTTTTGAAGAGAGAAAAAATACTAATCTAATGATGTTTAGATAAATAATAAGTTGATAGTAAAAAAATTTAATAGTAAAAACATCTCTCCTCGTTAAATCACGGGGAAATGGTTAGAAAGTTGTATTAGAAGTAAAAAAATGTTTTAATGGTGAGTCAGTACAGTGTATTGAACCCGTAAAAATTGGTCTACGGCATTTACATTCATTTCACCTACGTTTAATGAAGGTTGACTAATCCTCCAGATCCGAGAAAATCCTTCGAATTCAAATTCATGAGTCTTATTCTAACCACATGTTTTCCATTCACACAATTCTTCTTCCTTGATTTTGTTTATTTAGCCCCGCAAATAGCATAGATGCTGTTGAACTCTAATTAGGGCGGCCAAAGGTATTTGATGATCTATATAAACTCAAATTATAAAAAAAAAAATTAATTAAAAAAATTAATTTTTGATAAAATATAATTAAAAAACTTAATTTTAATACAAAAATAATTGATTATTTTTTTAAAAAAAATTTCAAAGTCATCATTCTCGTCATATTTTTTTAGGGTTTATTGTTTCTCCATTAACATACACGAAATAAAATTATCTCCATCAAATCAGAATTATGTCGTCTTGATGGTTAGTGAAATTAACGATATAATAAACAAATAAAATTCCTAAGATACCTTTTATTAATTCTCTTAATTCAAAACGACGTAATTTTGGGATTGATAGAGATATCTTTATTGGGTTTTATTGATCTCATGTTAAAGAAGATAAGTTGTCTCATATCATAGAGACAAATTTATAGAGTACTCCACCATCTGAAAAATAAAAAAAAAGGTGACACAGTTATCGAAGGGTATATAAGAGAGAAAGTTATCACATGTAGTATAAGAGTAATTTTTCCCATCTTTATTTTATGTTGATGGAGAAACAATAAATCTTTCTTTTTATAAACGATAAATCTATTACAAAATATAGGTTATATTTCATTTTGAGCATAATTTCTTTATGAATTTTTTTTATAATATAGAATAAAAAACTGTGAAATTTCATTAAAAATGTTAATGAAAAACTCTTTTTAAATAGTTGATGAAACATATGTCGTCTGAATGTTACTTTTTTTTTTTTGGAAACTGATCCTAATTATCTCTTTGAGGCTAATCAAAACCCCGGTATCTCCACGTGTTATAGGACTAATCCAGAGTTCGGGTGCGAGTCAAAGGATTACGGTACTTATGCTCCTTCCCAGATGGTGTTGGTGGGATTCGAACCGAGGTACTCTCCCACCGCTCAATCCCCATGCTACCAACTGAGCCACCACACTTGGGTGTCGTCTGAATGTTATTGAAATTGCTTCTAAAATTATTTTGTTTTTTAAGAATTAAATATGAAGCCCGCAAACAAGACATTGTTTTTTTTTAGGGAAATGATATTGTAACAACCAAGTTGTATTACTATCAAGTGACTACCAATCAATCTCACCGTTAGATCGATTATGTGGATCCAACGGTTATATTTATTTCCATCTTTGTATGGTCATGATTTCTCAAATTTAATACTTTATATTTATTTTCACCTTTGTATGGTTATGATTTCCATTTAATGCTTTCACTTTAAATATGGGGAATCATGACCATACAAAGATGAAAATAAATATAACCGTTGGATCAACATAATCGATCTAACGGTGAGATTGATTGGTAGTCACTTGGTAGTAACACAACTTGGTTGTCACAATATTCTTCCCCTTTTTTTAAGAGTAAATACTTTTTTGGTCCAGCAAATTTCACGAAACCCGCTTTAGTCCCTAGCAAATAAAAAGACTATTTGTGGTCCCTAAGAAATTCAAAATGAACTCATTTAGTTGAAATCGTGGTCCCTCACAATTTTAAAAAAGACCCATATTAATCTCTCAAAAGGACTAAAATGGGTCCACTTTGAATTTTCCAGGGACCATGAATAGGCTTTTTATTTGCTAGGGACTAAAGCGGGTATCGTAAAATTTGCTGAGGACCGAAAATGATATTTACTCTTTTTTTTTAATTTTTTTAAAGGACGTATTTGCCGATCATTCTGAACAACAGTTTTTATGATATAAAAATTTAAATTGACAGAACATATTTAGAGCTATTGATTTTGATTGTTTTAAAAAATTGTTTTTGAAGTTGTCATTTTCAAAACCATCAAATTTAAAATTGATTTCATTATTTTCGTAGTGGTATTTTGTGATTATGAATACAATTGATTAATGATACGCTCATAAATAAATTAAATTTATTTTCAAATTTAGACTAGTGACAGCATAAAAGAGGAGACATGATTGAGGAAACTCACGACGAAATTTAAAAAAAAAAATTAATCCAATTTTATCTCTTATTTTCTTATTTTAAAAATGGTTTTCAATTTTTGTACAACACAATTGTGAATGAAAAAAACAGAAAAAATCCAAAAAATACTATTTTTTTAAAACACTACTTTATAAGAAGCAGTTTATAGCAAGGTAGTTAAAAACAAGATTTTACGTAAAATCAAAATAAGGATAAAAAATAGTAAAACATAAAATTATAACGTAAAAAATTGTATGAACGTAAAAGCGTTTGGAATATTGGTAAAAACATTTAAATGAAAAAAAAATCGTAAAAACATAAGGCTAAATCGAAATTTTAACTACTATGATTAATAGCTGTCTAATTTCAAGTTCACGAATAGAGAAGGCTATTTGATGTTAAACAAAAGATAAATTTCAAAGATGATGATAAATAGTAAAGAAATAAAATGAGAGTAAAAAAATATGAAAAATAATAAGTAATAGTTGATAAATAAGAGAGAGAGAGGAGGAGGAGGGGGGAAGAGATAATAAAATATATTAATTAAGAAACGATAAAGTATAATTATACATCAGACCATAAATTAGGCTTTATCATTAAAATTTTATATTTTTTATAGAGAAAAACATTTTTCATAAAATATAAATTAATACATAATGAATATAAAATAATAAAATTATGAGCCCTAAAACAAATTAGAACCAAGGACAAGGAATTTATTAGCCTTACCTTTGAACCAGCGTGACTCTAATTCAGAAAATTACTTTATATTAACGGACATTTTATTCAACATTAAGCATGTGCAAAGTTCTCTTGGCCATATTAAATAAAGGGCAATGTCTCTTTGTAATAAGAGAGACTTCTTATCTCCAGCTAAGACAAAAAAATCATGAGACCCACCAGAGTTAAGAAAAAAAATGACACAAATTTTTGTGGCTCTATCACTACAAAAAAAAGATTGTTTAGCCACATTTAAAAACGTGGCTAAGTTTAACAAAAAACGTGGCTAAACCAAACTACCACACTTTTGCCAAATGTGGCTAATCTTGGCGTGGCATTTATTTGGCCACATTTCTTTCCTCACTTTGCTACTGCCGTCATGAGTGTGGTAGCATTATATTTGCCACGGTTACTTTTATATTAGCCACATTATAAATGTGGCTAATTTTTAGGGAGAAAATAAAAAAAATAATACATTTTTATTTTTTTATAATATGCCTCTATCCAAATTCTAATTTTTTTTTGGCTGTCATTTAAAAAAACAATAAAACAATTGAAAGCACTTAATACAGAGCATGGTTTAGTTTCTATCCTGAAACTATCTAGCTTATAAGGAAATAAAATAAAGCCCTGTGAGAAAAAATTAGCATCAACTCGGTAAATTCAGCAACACGTCAAATCTTCTTTATGGTTTTATAATAGCGTTGCATTGTCAACATTTCCATTGTATAGAACTCACCCAAAACATATACAAAAGTAATGGATCACTTGGACACTCAAAATCTATGATTCATGTAAAATAAATAAACAATAGCCATTAAATTTAGAATAAATTATAAAAAACAGAAAACTTATATACTTATTTCCAAGTTGTTGGTGTAATTTGATGATTAATTCAACTTCCTCTTGGGTGTAGTTCCCATGATTTAGATCTGGCTTCAAGTAATTCAACTAACGAAGTCTGCAACTTTTCCCACACCTTGTTAAACCTGCAACAAAATAGAACCGAAGACTCATCCACACGTATATATAACAGTGTTAGTTACTTATTAACTACACTTCAAATAATCAATCCCAGATTTTAGATTTCTTATTCTTTATTAACAAAGCTGAAACTATTGGTTTATGGTACATCCAGTTTCTTCCTTTTTCTCTTCAGTTTAAAACTGGAGATGCTCAGCTCTCAACAAAATGAGAAATACATTTGGGTATTGTGGATAATCTACTTCAGATTGAAGTTGCAGAAATCAGTCAGGGTGTAGGGGTTTTAAAGAGTAAACCTATTCTTTAATCTTCTTCTGTACTATTTTTTTACTCAACATAGATAGGGTTGGCAAGGACATTGTTCTTCTAAGACTTGCAAGTGATTATATACTTGCAGGATCTGTGATATAATGTTGAGAATAATTTACATGGCCCAAAACTATGATCTTTCAAGTTCTCAACAGCCTAAGGACAGCTCTTCTTATCTCTGACTATTATTCAAGGCAACATATATATTAATGCAAAGTTTGCGGTTAATTGCAGGGTATGTTAAAGAATGGGAGTCTAAGGAAAATGGCACCTTTTTCTTGCTTCTGCCCTTGTTCATGAAAATGGTACCATAAATCATTGCCCATTATTCCCATAATATGGTTCCTCTTTCCTGAAGAGCATGGACTTTGTTCGTGAAGGGCCATTGCGCAACCGAACCCTTCGTGAAGCCTACACATACATAAAGGGACCATCAACATAATAAGGTAGAAGAAATTGATTGTATGATGGAAAAAAAGAGATATTAAAAAAAAAGCTTCACAAATTGGCATCTACTAACCTACATGAATATCTATCTACGCATCTTTGATTAGGAGCATACCCAGATCAACAAAATTGGTAAGAACTTGACAATGATTTTTTTCCACAAATTGCAAACTTATCTCTTACACATACACTACTTTATATTAGACATTCTTAACTTGAATCTGTAAAGTAGCATATGGTGTCATCAAATTAAATTTTAAAATTCAAATAGATAGTTAAGCATGCCGATTTTGACCAATGTATATAATAACTCACATCAAATTGGTATTTCTTTGTGGCTGCTTCAGCTGGGAAAGAGATTAAGTCAAAAAATCAAAAGAATCTGATTAAACAAGATGGGTGACTAGGGAAGTCTAAGCCAGCCATTCTACTTTTTGTAAACTTCTTGTATTCAGTAACTTGGATCCTGTATGGATATCATGGAGGTGAAGCAACAATGTAGTAATATTCATACAAATTGTACAATGGTAAGTTGGACTAATAAGTTTATTAAATAATAACCTGCTTTATATCCATCTCGGTAATTCTTCCATCCATGTTTCTGTTACACCTAAAGTAAAGCAAAGCAAAAATTACAAACAGATTTCAAAATTGTGAAGAGAAGAGTCTAGAAGAGGACTTTTACATGTCAAAGAAGATTCGCATTCTTGAGTTAATGGAATCATCTTTCATCCGAAACCAAAATGTATGCAATTCAGTTTTGGTGATATTGAATTTCCAATCCTCGTTTCCTCTTAGTGCCCTTAGCAATTCGTTGGCAAACTTTGATGATGACAACATCCCTATACAAAACGACAAATTTGTAAGTGAATAAATAAGGTAGTGGTTGGAAACATCATGTGGTTGAAAAATCCTGAATAATTTAATCAATAGAAACAAGAAAGAGTGTGGAGCTCATTGTCATAAGTTGGAACTAGGGTTTCACCATAATTTTCACGGATTGTTAAAGGGACTATGTCACTTTAGATCTCACCTATCTTTCATGGACTAAATGGATGTGAGCCCAATCTTTTCGGAACCAGAATGGATTATTATGCCTTTTTTTTCTTTAAAAAAATAGGGATATCAGCAGATTGTATGCACTAGTTCGTGAAAGTCGCATTATTCTTTGATGTTAGTACCCTAACTGAAGGATATTGAACTGCAGAATTGACTAGGGAAGAGATTCAAAATTTCCTAGTAAATCATTGTTATATTAATTACAAGTTATGCATAAATAGGAATGTGCTCTTTGAAATTCGAATCTTATCTGTAACTTATGACTTCATATTAAAGAAAAAGACTGAGGCAACTTTTGAATGTGCTCTTTGAACATATCCAGACTGAGGCAAGTGAGATATTCACAGTAAAAAAACCAATAATCTAATAAGAGCATTGAATGCAGAGGGAATCATGCAAGGTCCAATGCGTAAAAAAATAAAAAAACAAAAAAAAGAAG